>NW_015164348.1:43625-57047 GCF_001447785.1 Gekko japonicus | reverse complement strand
AGCTTATCTTTCCCTCAAGCTACTACCCCCTTTCACTCCTTAGAAGATCCCCCCCCCCTTTAAAAAGGGGTTTGGGAAAACCTCCAGCCCACATGAAACAGAAGAGGGGATCCTTTTTGGCTTCAATTCAAAAGAAAAAATAAAACTAGGAGGGGCTCAGCTCATTTCCCTTTCATTAAACACAGTTTATTTGGCTGGAGACTAACTGGGCAATACAGTGGTGCAGCTGTTTGAACTGTAGCCCTTCTAGGTCCATGGAGAGCATCTCTGCAATTTGGTGCTGCTTTCCCAATTAATATCTTTTTTTAAAAAAAAATGAAGCCTACAATTTGCAAGACATGATGGTGGAGGAAGAAAGCATTTTTATCAGGCTGTGGGTAGGTAGGCAAGGAAGGATGGGGGAAACCATGTACATTCAGGGCAAACTTCAGAAACAGGCTCAAATCCTTCCCCTAATTGTTTTATTAGAGGGATCAGATTAATACTACACCTCCATGTAAACAGCATTCCCTGGAGAAAGACTTCCCCCTCCCCCTCTGGCTAGAAGGAACTTGAAGGGCTCAGCAGCAGAAAACACACACCTCAGCAGCAGGAGCCCATGGAAGGGTGCCAAGGCAGCCCTGCTTAGGGAGAGAAAGGGGGCAGTCACCCCCCAACTCTACTTGGAATTCAAAGGGCTCCAGCACAACACACACACACACACCTCAGCAGCAGGAGTCCATGGAAGGGTGTCGAGGCAAGCTGCTGAGGGAGAAAAAGGGGGCTGGAACCCGAAGAGATCTGCAACACACACCCCAGGAGTGCTGGTAGAGTAAGGCTCATGGTAGGGGCCAATGAGGGGGGGGAAAGTTGAGTTGGCGACTCACCTCTGAAATTACTTCCAAATCAGGGCAGGGCAGCAGGAGCAGCTCCTGGGAAACAAAACTCTTGGGTGGCAGGGGCCAGCAGCACCCCTTTTATAAAGCAGGCTGGTGTGCCTCAGCTAAGGGGCAGATTGGAAGCACATGCACTGAGCTGAACAGTTCTGCACTGGATGGGGGGGGATCTGTGTACTCTGACACAGTTTACAGGGAACCCTGGCTTGAATCCTCTGGCTCAGCCTTGCTTGGTGGCTTCTCCTCAAGGAGGGGAGGCGATTAGCAGCTGGCTAATTTTGCTGCTGATCTCAAGGGCAGGAGAAGGTAATGGGCACCCAGGGTGCGAGACCAGCTGGCTGGAGAAGGACCTCAGGACTGGCTATCAGATAGATAAATCACTTCCGGGGCTTAACTCATGAGATGACTCCCCGCCCACCCATTTGGACAGCTAAAGAAAAGCTCCTTGACTGGCCTAGGAAAGGAAGGGGAGGAAAAAAACTCTATGCTTTCCAAGCGTGGGGGCATGGGGGAAGGATTGCAGCCAGGGTTCCTGGTAAATTGTAAATTCAATCCTGGTAGTGAGGGGTGGGGAGTTCATTGGCAGGCCAGGAGCAGCAGGTGGCTCAGCCTGCAGCCCTAGGTCCAGGAGAGCTGTGCCTATGCCGGAAGGTGTAGAGGGGCAGGCAATCCCAAATTTTGCCCCACCCCTGCCCAGGCATCTGGAGGGAGGGTCGCAGAAGGGGCACCTTTTCCAACTGAGGGAGCACAGAGCGGCCACCCCACAGACAGGCTCTGGCTTCTCTGCACCCCTGTGGCATCTGCATCCTAGGCAGCTGCCTAGTTTGGCCTAATGGATACACCAGCCCTGGAAACCTGACCACTCTATAAGAAACTTCTGTGAATGTATATGTGCATCCATAAATAACCAGTGAAATAATATAGTACAATCGTTATTGAACTATACCACTATATGGTTCTGAAGAGTCAAATTTGAATGCACAGTTCCCCTTTGTTATATACTATCTGAGCAAATGTAAAGAGATTGTCAGGGAATAGGCTTGTAGTCTAGCCTTCCTGATGGGCTGTAGATTACAGTGTAGTGAGGTAAGGACTTGCAAATAATTGATCCCTATTTGTATACATGAGGTGGCACAGGCTGCCCTGCTGACATATGAATTGCCTCAGTCTCTACAGAACAGCACAGAAGGCTGATGCAACAACTCTGTTAACCATGACATGTACCAGCTGGCGTTTGCAGCTCTGCAGCCTCATGGAGTTGTCAAAATCCCTGCCAGAAAAGATGCCAGCTATTTTAGTCTACACGTGTGTGTTGAGGGGGTAGAAGAAGTAATAATGGAATACTTCTGGATGCTGAGAAGCTCAGGTCTGCTGAGCAGAGACTACTTTATTGACATGTTCTAGTTCTTTAGAATTGTCAAAGCTATCTCCTTCTGACATAGCCTGTCATGTAGTTGCATCCCTAATTAGTTAGCTTACAGTCTATCATGCTTTTTCTGCTGAAGAGGTCCTGAAAAGGGCTGGAAATCTGGGGGGGGGGATCATATTTTTAAACATTATCATTTTATGGAGACCAGGCTTGACCCCAGCTTTGGACTCCTTCTACTCCAACTTACCAGAAGGTCCAGGCTGCAAATGATGCTAGGTCCACTCTGTACTCCTAAAAGTCAGCAGAAAATTCTGTCTAGGGTTGCCAGGTCTGGGTTGGAAAATACCTGGAGACTTTGGGGGCAGATTCAGGAGAGGTTGGGGCTTGGGGGGGGGAGGCCTCAGCATGGTACAATGCCATAGAGCCCACACTTCAAAGCAGCTATTTTTCCCAGGGGAGCTGATCTCTGTCAGCTGGAGATCAGTTGTAAAAGCAGAAGATCTCCAGGCCCCATCTGGAGACTAGGAACCCTAATGCTGTTACAGGTATAAACAAGGAGTCTTAAGATCATGGCCTAAAAGATCTTTTCCCACCCCTGTCCAGCATGATAATGCCTTTTGGAGATCTCAAAAGCTTGCACACTTTGTTGCACTATTTTGGTTAAGAAATAAAAGACAGTTTTTGTTTTAGAATTTTGCTGTGGGCATTCTTCATCTCCTGTCTCAGGTGTCATTTTCCTGGCACTTGCAGCCCATCCCATCCTTACAACTAGGATTGCCAGGCATGAGCTGCTATGGGAGGGGACATGGGGGTGCTGTCAGTGATGGTGTGATATCATTTCTATGAAGAACCTGAAAGTTATGTCATACATCTCTAGGAATCGCCATAAATACTACAGTTTTATCATAGAGTTTCTGGCAATTCCTACAGAGGACTCACATCACTTCCAGGGTTTTTCTGGAAGTGATGTCATGCTGATGGATAGATTTGAGTCCAGTAGCACCTTAGAGACCAGCAAGATTTTGGGGGGATAAGCTTTCAAGAATCAAAGTTGTCTTTGTCAGATGCTGCTGGTGATTTTTTTTTTTAAATTCTCCACCCAGCCACAGCAGCAGCAGGCAATGGGAGCTGGGGATGGGGTATACCCCACCCTGGCAGGAGGCTGGCAAACCTACTTACAACCTATCCTCCAGTTTGGCTGTTTGCAGCCTTTTCTAAGGTAAGTCACATCAGGAGTGCTACGACTGTCATTTGTTCCAGCAGTATGGACTACCAAATGCACAACTGGTGATGCAGAGAATGGATATAGTATATCTAGATGATCCCCATATCTGTGGATTAAGAACAGATTGTTTTAGGCTTCTGGTCCTGCTAAAGTATGTTGAAACTGGCACCATTGTTTTTTTTGTTAAAGACATTTTATTGTTTGGATATATTAAACAAGTAACAGATATCATTACATTCATACATTTTATATTCTCAATATACCCCTTTCTTCCCCCTCCTCCTCCCCTTCTTATGGCCTCCCGCAATGCTCCACCCCCCCTAATAAGTTCAGTTGACATTATTCTCAATCTTCTCTATTCATATTATTCTGTTTAACCAGGTAACTTTAACTATTATTATATCATCTAACATGTCATTAATTTCCATTTTCAATAACTATCAAAGCAAAGCATATTGTTTTTCACATCCCAATTATTTTCCATATACTCCTTAAAGTCCTTCCAATCTTCAAAACTGGCACCATTGTTTTTAAGTAGGATATGTTGGTTGCTACTAGTTCATACTGCCTGTCAACTGCACTCAACACAATAGTGCCTTTTGTTCCCCTCTCCTCCTTGATGTGCAGTCATTTAATGTTTATAGACAATTTCAGGCGTTTCCCCAGGTGAGAAAGGCACCCTCTTTACTGGTATTTTGAAGGGCATGTAAAACAGACCTGTTCTGAAGGGCATTTGAGGACATCTAATGTAGCAGACCAGAAGGTCTGTAGCTTCAAAAAAAATGAAGTTTTATTGAGGAAATTCCATTAAAAATACATTCAGAACATTAATACATGGCCTAACAATTAAGCTACAATTGAAATGATCTAAAAATATAAACATAACAGTTGGAGAGAGCATAATTATAGGTATCACTTTGGAATCAGTTTGAATATGGAAGAAATTATAAAAGAACATAACCTGTCAGCCAAAACATTAAGTACTCAATGCAATATAACATATTGGTGTTGCACCTCAGGTATATAAGAGATCAATGTATGTAGACAATAGGGAAATAATCATTTTTCCATTTAGCAGTATTTTGAGATGAATAGCTCCAAAGATGTTTTATTAATGGGAGCCACTCTTCACTTAAGTCAACCCTTATTAGATCACCATTGGCTCTGGATACACTATCCGTTACCTTGTCTAAAATACAGTATTCCCATAGTTTGGCATGCCAATGCTCAATAGTAGGGTAAACATTCCTTTCCCAATGTTGGGCAATCAGGCTTTTAGCTACAGCTAGCATTATTAAAATAAGTTATTTGCGAGTTCTTAGTAATTTCCTAGTGTCCCACAGATGAAGTACAGCTGCAGGGGTTAAGGTGACCTCATGTCTTGTATATAATTTGATGTATGGCAATATTTGGACCCAGAAGCTTTGAATAATTTTGCATGTCCACAAGCAGTGTAAGAAAGTCCCCCTTTCCCCACATAATTTCCAACATGCAGATGACTTAGAAGGTGTAACATGAGATAGTGTGACTGGTGTTAAGTACCACCGTGAGAGAATTTTATAAGTTAGTAGTTGGATATTAAAACGCTGGGATGTCAAAACAGGAGAATTTCATATCTGCGTCCATTGTGTGTCTGACACTTTGGAGATCTTTGTGCCATGCTGATTGGTAATGAAGCAGCACTAAATTGTTTGGTGTAGTCAAGATCTTGTATACCTTTGAGGTGAGAACTTTAGTATGGACATTTTTATTCTCCAGTAGTTTTTCAAATTCTGTTAATGATGTTTTTAGGCTATGTGAGGAGTCTAATGAGTTAAGAGAGGACAGAAGATTATTTAGCTGAAAATATTCAATCCAAGGGATGATAATACCATGATCTTTTTCTAGTTTTGCCTTATCATTTAGATGACCCTGGACAGTAACATCAATAAATCGGGTAATACGTGCCATTCTCCATTGGTGAAAAGAATGTTTTCCATATTCAGGTAGGAACCATGGTTGACCCACAAAACTGGTGAGAAGTGAGGTTGGTGGGGATATGAGAGTACGTTTCATATGGCAGACTCTCAGCATAGCATCTAAGAAGAGATTGGAAGAGATTGACTTGTATTTTGTTTTGTTAGTGAACCAGATTATTTCTTGAAAAGAGTGTGGGGTAAGATAAATTTGTTTGATGTGTTTCCAGTCAGCTGAGAACAAGTTATTGTAGTATTTCACCAGATTTGTCAAGAGAACTATATGGTAATAGGCCTTAATATCCGGTACAGCAAGTCCGCCTCTGTTAAGTGGTCTCTTAATGGTATTAAGGTTAATTCTCAGGCATTTGAATTTGCCATGTAAAGGTAGTAAAGGTTTTCTGCCAGCCATCTAAAATTTTGTCTGGAACATGTATAGGAAGGGCTATCATAAAAAATAGTAATTTAGGGAATAGGATTTTTTTTACAAGAGCAACTCTTTCTAATAAAGATAAGTGTTGTTTACCTGTAGCATTAATTTGTTTGCCTGCCTCAAGATGATATAGCTTCATTAGATCATCTAGGTTTAATTGTATCTTGGTGCCTAAGTATTGCCAATGAGAGGTGACCCAGTAATAATCAAAATGTTGTTTTATATATGTTACACAAGAGTTTGTCAAGATGATAGGGTAAAGTTGTGTTTTTGATAAATTAAAACCAGCCACTGCACTAAAGTTTTTAAGGGCATCAGCAATAGAATGAAGTGATTGTTCAGGTTGTGTGACATATAGGACTAAATCGTGAAACTTTAAATGATTTGTCATTTATGGTGATACCTGTAATATTTGGATCTTGGTGGATGGCTTGAGCTAGAGGTTCCATAGCCAATGCAAATAGCAGAGGGGAGAGAGGACACCCTTGCCGGGTGCCTCGTGATAGGTGGATAGGGTGAGAGTATACACCATTTACGCAAATCTGTGCCATCGGGGAGTGGTAAAAGGAATCTATAGTTGCTTTGAATTTTTCTCCAAAGTTCATGGTTTCTAAGATGTTCTGAATGTGTACTGTTTCCACGGTATCTAAAGCTTTCTCCACATCAAGTGACAGTATGCAGGCAAAGTCTTTTAGATGTGTCTTGCTGTACTGAATAATATCAATTGTTTTTCTAATTAACTCTCCGTGAGGTATAAATCCAGGTTGGTCTATATTAATATAATCACTTATTATTTTATTGTCTGAATGTCAAAATTACCATAAAATTTTTATAATCTATATTAAGGGATATTGGGCAATAGGATTTAGGATTAGAAATCATACAACATTATTTGGCCTCTCACACACAAATAGCAGTGTTATCTAATACACATCAGGACTTTTAGAGCAACCCATAACAGAATTAGAAATCCGAGACACTATTAAAGCACTGAAATGCAACAAGTCGCCAGAGCCAGATGTTTATAAACAATTCTCATGTAATCTATCTGCTCATATGCTCAATCTTTTCAAACTTTCCCTAGAGGGTGGGACCATTCCAAACTCTTGGAAACTCACAAACATCACAATCTTATTAAAAAAAAAGGCAGGGAAGGTTTGTAGCTTGGCAGTTCGAGACTCTAGTGCTGCATGATGGAGTGAGCTCCCGTCTCTGGCCCCAGCTCCTGCCAACCTAGCAGTTTGAAAGCAAGAAATTGCAAGTAGATAAATAGGTACCACTTCGATGGGAAGGTAACAGCATTCTGTGCACCTTGGCATTTAGTCATGCTGGCCACATGACCACAGAAACGTCTTCAGACAACGCTGGCTCTTTGGCTTGGAAATGGAGATGAGCACTGCCCCCTAGAGTTGGATTCAACTAGCTTTCGAGCAAGGGAAACCTTTACCTTTATCTTTAATGTAGCACTCTAGGAATAGAGGAACGAGAAGGGTTTTGATATTTGTAAGGAAACTCTTTTATAGGAAGATGTTGTTATTTGTGTGTGCTAGCTATTGTGTTGAATATTGTTTGAAGTGTTGGTGCTCTATTTTTATTATTTTTTGATATGGATTGTTTTGTGACTAACCTTGGGTTCCTTTTTTTAGAATTGCAAGTTTATTTAAATAAATAATTTATAAATAATGTATTCGTTAGAGGAACAAGCTGGATGCTTATGGAAATAGAAGCATGTGGTTTATGGGGGGCATTTTTTCAAGAATGCTTAAAAAACATTTTAAAGTGATTTTTGAGGGCAGGAAGTGCTCAGTGTGCCCCCTACAGTTTCCTTGCGTTAAGTGGATTTAACATGCACACAGCTTATTCTTTCACTTTACAGAGTTATTTTTAACCATTGCATATACGTACACAAGGCAGAGTATATTTCAGTTTCTGGAGCTACGCATTTTTCAGCATTTCTGTACATTTTATGTTCTTGCTCTGCTATCTTTTGCAGGGTATCTGGCTGTCCAGTCCATGTGACTGTGGCTTGTTTGATATTCTTAGCACATAACAGCAGCACAAATTTAAGGGATTTGGCTGTTGTAGGAAATGTCAAAATGGCATCTGACCATTTTTTTTTACTGTCTAATCAAGAAGTAGTGTAATTTATAAATTGCATGGTATATATGGACTGAGAGTTCCACTATTTTACTTTGACTGTCAGTTCCTTTGAGTCCTTGCCAATTACTTGCACTCCCCCATTTGGGAGGCACTTTGCATGGACCCACAGCTGTTTAATAATAAAATGCTGATATTTTGGTGGCTATATTAAGTTACAATCACAATGCGTACATTGTCCACCAATAAACAATCAAGGCAACCTTACAATCAAATGTCTTTACACCACACATGTTATGAAATAATGTTCTTAAAAGTAGATAATTTAAAAGCTAATTTGGTCCCTTTGTATCCATGGGAAAGTGCTTTGGATGATATTTCCAAGCAGATTTGAAGCATGAGTCCCTAACATTTTCACCTGACTTGTACATCTTATGCTTTGGTCATGCACGGGAGACCAGAAACTTTCAAAACTTTCTTCAACAGTATTTGTGAGAGTACAATAACCCTGTTCTTTCCACTAGTTTTAGCTGCTAGAAGGCATGGATTGAGAATACCCAAATATATCCATGTATACCTAGCTTTGGTATTAGTAAATTGTGCTCACAAGTTAATATGCACTTTTTTGAAATTATTTAATTTAAATTTGTCGCAGAATTCCCAGGATTCTTCATCTTCACAGCCCAACCTATCCTGGATATTTTATCTGCTTTTCTGGTTTCTGTCATGGTTTCTGCTTGCAAAGGCAAATCCCGTTAACCAGTTCTGAAATCCCTCATTTTAGGATGAGAAGGAAGTGGTACAGCTGTAAGCAAAATCACACCTTTTTAAGCCATTGACTTCAACAGATTTCTCTGTCTAGGACTGCACCAAAAATCTACTAGGTTTAAGCAATATAATTGTGTAGCATTTTGGCCTTTACTCTCAGCTGTTTGGAGGTTCCGAAAGTTGTTTTACTTTACTCCCAAAAAATTTTTATTTTATATTTGCAGTTTCTGTGGTACAAACCAACTTTTCTCCTGACAGATCAACTAGTATTTTTGTCTTCAGCATTTTCTTCAGACTTCAGTTAAGAGCATTTGCAACTTTGGCAAATACAGACCTGCAACAAGACTTCTGATTTTCCACAATCTATCTATCTGGAGGAGGGGGGTGGGATATTGTTCCATGGTGTTCCATCAACTAAGTGCCACTAACCTCTTCTGAGTTGAGAATCTCCAACTAGTGAAATAGGGTTTCAAGTAACATAAAGTAGTCTAGGCTCTATATTAACCAGTTCTGAAATCCCTCATTTTAGGATGAGAAGGAAGTGGTACAGCTGTAAGCAAAATCACACCTTTTTAAGCCATTGACTTCAACAGATTTCTCTGTCTAGGACTGCACCAAAAATCTACTAGGTTTAAGCAATATAATTGTGTAGCATTTTGGCTTTTTGTTTACCAGTGTCTGGTATAGAGTAGCCAACTACGGCTTGGAAAGTTCCTGGAGATTTATGGGTGAAGCCTGAGGGTGGAGGAGTTTGGGAAGGGATTTCACCTAGAATCTATGGTGTACCATAGAGTCTGGTCTCCAAAGCTGCCATTTTGACTATGGGAACTGATCTGTGTAGTCTGGAGATCAGTTGTAATTTCAAGAGATCTCTAGGCCCCATATGGAGGTTGGCAACCCCACCAAACTTATTGTCTGATGCAAGAGAACCTGAACAACTGGAATTTGATATTGTCAATTTTATGTGGACAAAAGTGTTGGCTGTGAATGTATTATGTACTTGGATCCCGTCATATTCCTGAACTATGACTTGGAATGTAGTATGGGCCAAACTTTGGTATGGCCTGGAAAATGAAATGGTTTTCTAGTTTTTGTGGAGAGGTGATAGGAAATAGTTTACCTCATCTCATTTCAAACTAGGCTGGAATGGTTTGGGGCTTTCCTACACAGGCATCCACAGGTTTTTATGGACAGATGTCCAGAGGCCACTTCAGCACAGCTTCCCCATTCATGGCCACATATTTCCCTCCATATATGTATGAGTGTGTAAAGTGCCATCAAGTTGCAGCCGACTTATGGTGATCCCAGAGGGGTTTCAAGGCAAATGATTAAGCAGAGGTGGTTTGCCAATGCCTCCTTCTGCAAGGTGTTCTGTGGTGGTCTTCCATCCAAGTACCAGCTTCTGAGATCTGATGAGATCAGACTATATAATACCATTCTACATCCCTCCCTCCAATTACAGTTTTCTTTTTCTTCCCCTACATTTGCACTATGCTTGAACATGGTGGTAGAAAGTGCTATAAAGTCACAGCAACTTACAGTGACCCCAAAGGTTTTCCAAGGCAAGAGACATCCCAAGGTGATTTGGCATCACCTGCCTCTGTGTCATAACCCTGGACTTCCTTGGTAATCTCCCATCCAAATACTAACCTGGTTACTTCTGATAACTAATGAGATTGGGCCAGCCTGGGCCATCCAGGTGAAAGCATGCTTGAGCATAACTCTTTTGTATTCCTTTTACTCCCATCAATGCTGGCATCATGTCTAAAATGTGTATGAAAGAGTCAAGGCTTGCATCTTTCCGGTATTCCTTCCAGCAGGAAATGGGAGAGCAACCCAAAATCACCTGTAATATCAGAGGTCTCGGGGCTGATCTCTTATTTCCAGAAAGTGGTCAGCAGAACATGGTGTTCTCTTGCACTCTACTAGTAGGCACTTTTTCCATTTGAAAATGGGGAATTCACTCAGCATTTCCAGTCATGGGGTGGACCTACTGCCAAGTGCTCAGAACCATGCTTACCCTTGGCTCAGCTTGCTCATCTCAGTGTAGTTTAATGCCAAAATATAGGCAAGCAGGAGTCCAAGGTTTTAATGTCCAATGCAATCAGGTTCAAATCTGACTAAATTTGAAATGCATAAAAAAGCAATTAGAAATCAAATGCATTTCCATTTCTTGGCTCTGATAACAAAGCCTGGTAAGTGAAAGTTAGGAGTGAAAGGTTTAATAATACCTTTATGTAATGGATTTTTATTTGATTCTGAAGAAAACACTATCTTTCACTTGTCTCAAAATTATTTTCTTGAACCTGCTTTAAAATATATATGAAAGATGAATAACAACGTTCATTTTAGCATTTAAAAAGTACTGTCCTTTTCAGGGAGTGTCAGACTTGTTGATTTCTTCTAGTTCAGATCCTATTAAGACTATTATATTTGCCTATTAGATACATATCAATGTCCTGTTACTGACCTGCATTTTATCAAGCCCCTGCAGCTCATCCACCTGCTTCCTTGGCAGATTTGTATTTGACTTTCCTCTAACAAGGTTCTGGACTTTTTCTGTACTGCTTGTGAATATTTTTGAAGGGAAAAAAAACATTTCAAGTATAATAGGACTGGCTTAAAAGCAAGTCTTCCCATTAAAATTTTGGTATGTAGAAGCTTAATAAATCAACCAGTATGTTCTGCTGTCACAAAAGCTGCATCTAGCTGGCACCATATGACATACAGGAAAAGGCCAAGAAACTTTGAAATGGGCAGAATGCCATCTTTGACATGGTCTGAAGATAGAAGAGTCATAATATCATCTTGTTATCTATGTAAGGATATCCCATTGTCTAAAATCATCCATGTTACCAACCGAGGAGGAATAAACAATAACTACAAGGAAAAATAGTGTCAGAACAGCCACAGATCAGAAACAACAAGGGGAACAAAAATACAATTAAGTGGTCTTAGGAAATGTTTCCATAGGGTTGCCAGAACCCCCCTGGGGATGGGGGATTCCTGGGCTCCTGGGCACCAGTCAGCTGGCTGGTGGAGGGACCTACTGGCTGCAAACAGAGGCCTGGGGCAGTGTCATGAGCAACACAGCAATGTCAATTCTGGTGCATACCAGATGAGATGTCATCACATCACCAGTGATGTAGGAATACTCTGGTATTTGTGCAAAAATTCTATGGCTTCTACCATAGAGTTTTTTCCAGCAACATATGGACATCACTTCTAGTGTGCACCAGAACCATGTTGCCGGCAATGTCACCATAAGCTTCTGTTTGCTGTCAGTAAGCCCCCTCCCCCAGTTCCCAGGGGGTTCCTGACAACCCTATGCCACTCCATTTAAAAGATGAAAGTGAAGAATATTCAGAGCAGTTTTAGGGTTGTTTTGTCCTTTCACTAGAGGTTGAATAGATTGCCCATTTTCACACATTAAGCCTCCAATTAAGGTTCAGGAATTTTTCTCCCCTGTTGGCAACCCTATATGTTTCTAGTAAAAAAAAACATATGAAATTTTGTGAATTCGTTGATACAATCATAGTACAAGTTTGTGGAACTGAAGCTAGGCATCCCTTGTCCTCTGCTGATTGGTCCTGTCTTCAGTGGAATGGGCAAGGCTGCATAATAGCTGTACCAAATCTGTTTATTTGTTTACTTATTTGCTTCATTTACATTCTGCCTTTCTCAAAGCAGTTTACGTCATTGTCATTCTCCTCTCCTCTCATTTATCCTTACAATAACTCTGTGAATGGGTTAAGCTGAGAGTGTATGACTTGCCCAAAGTCACCCGGCAAACTTCCATGGGAAGTGAGGATTTGAACCTCGGTCTCACAAATCCCAGTCCAACACTGTAGCCATTATGTCCAAATGGTTCCACGCTGAAGAAACAGCTAGCTTAAGACAGAATGCTGTTTTCTATATCTAGATGATTCCTATGGGAAGATAGATCTTAGGAGCCTTCCCCCAAGGATTGCTTCATCATGAGAGTTCTTGATAAGGAAACTCCTTTGCAAAGTTCCAGTGTGCATTCATTATTTATTCACACAAACTGATAAAAAATTTAACTCAGCACTAGTACCACAGCAGTTCTAGTAAATCTATATCACTTCTCACAATTATTTGAGTCAATTATTAATACTGAGGCTTTGACAGCAAGGTTTATCTTCTGATAAGCACCTGAAATAAAAGGAGGGTTTTAGTATTGCATTTAATGCCTCCTTAAGTTTTCAATGAAAATTGTGGAATTTGACAGGATTTCTTTAAAGAAGACATAATGTTTCAATTCCCTCAATTTTTTAAAAAAGCAATCATTCCACTTTTTAAAAACAATGTGTTCTGGGCATTGCAGGAAGCAAGAACAGTTCTCTGGATAGTAAAAAAATAGTCTGACGGGAACTTTGACAGAGATGGATTAACTTGACTTTTTAAAAAAAATCGGCACTGGTCACGATCACATGCACAATTAGCTGTGCCTTAGGTGTGAATGCCAGGTGGATTTAAAGGGTATGATCAGACACAAACATCTGGGAAGCACCCCGCACCCATTGGCAACCTATTTTGCTCTGCCGCAGAAACAGAGTAAAAAGACACTGGAGAAAGTGTGGTAGCAAACGGGTTGCTACAGGCCACGGATGGACTTTCCCCTGTGTGATCACTCCAGTGGGCTCCCATGGCATTGGGATGGTCTGATCAGGCCATCCCGA
>NW_015164348.1:23811-43504 GCF_001447785.1 Gekko japonicus | reverse complement strand
AAAAAAACCCTGACTCACCCGTGGTTGCATCTGATCCGCTTCCAAGGACTGTGCGATCGCGCAACTGCGGGTCAAATTCCTACGGAGCAAATAGCCTCACCTCCCCACACTTTATCTTGCACGTGTGACCACCACCTTTGAAAATCTGTTTGGTTTTCTATTTACCCCTTTTAATCGATTCTTATATATTGTATTTATTTCCAAATAAAGCCTTCACTTTTGCTTATGTTCAGGTGCACTGGAGGAAAGAGGAAGCAGCTGTTGGGCCTTTCACTCAAAAGGGAGGAGAGGGAATGCCTTGCATGGAAGATCACTTTTCAGAATAGTCTTGGTTATTGCTATATGCCATCTCTTTTGCTCTGCTCTGATATTGTTATATATTCATTAATCTATTTTAACTATGTTAAACTGGTTTATTGCTGTATATGCTCAACTGAGTCTAGATAGTATGAAAAATCATGCTCTAGAGATATAACATTTCGGGAAATTTTGAATTCATGGGGGAGGAAAAATCTATTGGATTTTTTGCACTGATGAGATTTCTCTCTATTGCTATGAGGGTTCGAGAATATAAGGTTAAAGCTTTGGCGGGATAACTGCCTTTGTATATTTAAAATCTGTGGTTCCTATGTTGTTGTTGTTTTCTTTTTCAATCTATGCTCTTTTTTCTGAAAAGATCTCAACAGAGTTTTACTAATTTCAGAACATAACATTTATGTATTGCTACAAATAAAAACTATTAACATTGCCCCCCCCCAGACAGAAAGAGTCAGACAACCAAGGTTGAGTAAGGTTGGGTAAAACTAAGGCCACTTTATTTAACATAATGAAAGTGACGGAAAGGGCAAACAGAGAACAGCGGCATGGTCAAAGCCTGGTGTCACCTTGACCCCATCCTTACCGTACAATGGGCAAGACACCAAGGCCCTGGGTTGGAGCCAACTGTAAGTCGCTTGCAAACCCAGCCAGGCCTAGCAATTGGGATGTGCCTTGAGAATCCCTCCAACACCACTGCACAGCCAGCACGGAGGATCCATCGTGATCATCCCCAAAGGCAGTCTGCAATCCTCATCCCTGGCCGCATGGCCACAGGGGCAATTCTGCAGACCCCTATACCCCCCATGGGGTTGCTGATTGGTTCTTACTAAGCCACATGAGCTCTATCTAAGACCTACTGCTGCCACCACAAGAGCCAAGCCTCTGCTTAGGCCCCTGCACCCACTCAAATACCTAAAAGTAACCTAAGCCCTTTCCATAAATCCTGAAGGAAAATGTTACTTGCTTTTTCGGAACGGTGAATGCCATTGCCCCTGTAGAGCCAAATCTGGGGTGAGGCAAATAGTGAACCGACCCGACTGTCAGAATATTCCGGAGTTCACATTGACCTGCGCCGAGCTCTCTCAGTCCCTTGGGATCCACATCACTACACCATACCAGGCGTAGAATCATGGCAGACCACACTATTACTGCATCTGGCCACTGGTGCTATTCCAGAGCTCCCCCTTGGCCTTGCACTGAGCTCTCTAGATCCCCTTGGGATTCACATCACTACTCCATACTGGGCGTGGAATCATGGCCGCCCACACTATTACTACGTCTGGCCACCATTGCTATTCCGGAGCTCCCAATTGGGCCAGCGCCGAGCTCCCTCAATCCCCTTGGGATCCAAAGATCTATGCCATACCTGGTGTGTAATCGTGGCTGACCACACAATTACTGTGTCTGGTCACCATAGCTATTCTGGAGCTCCCCACTGGCCATACCAGATGTGGAATCATGGCTGAATCATGGTCTCTTCCATCCAAGGACTTCCCACTTTCACTTTCAAAAGTTTTTCTTTCTCCGGTTTCTTCCCCGCCATCTTTTTGGATTTGTTTACTTATCAAAAAGTTGCTAAAGTCTCTGATATTCACCCAAATGCTTGTCTGCGCTCTGGTAAGTCTCTTAAAACAGTTTCAAACACTTATTTTTCCTTTCCCCTCTCTTTATTCCGTGTTTTCGTTTATGCGTTTGGGAGGGGCCCCTCCCCCACTAGCTTCCCATCACTCTTTAAGGGGGGGCAGCCAGCTTTCTTTTTAAATCTTCATGCTTTCTTCAATCCGACTCCCAGTTTGTTGTTGGCCAACCGGCCTCGCTCAACATCATTTTTTTTGCCCAATCTCCAGCGCTTGTCCCGGCAGCAGCACTCGTACCATACAGTCACTCAGCGGCAGGACCTTCGAGGTGGAGGAGTGCCTCAATTCTCCGGCAATGCGCCGTCGAAGAGGTCACCCCTCAAAAGCCCCCTGGCTATGAGCCTTTTTTGCCAAGGCTCCGGGGGGGGGGTTGTGACCCATCCCACTCCTCCTACATGCTGGTGTGCAGTTTGCATCCCCGGGGTATCCGGGAGACATGTCTGCCTGTGTTTCGCCATAGACTGGAAGTCCCAGTAATATAAAAGTTTCAAGAGGTCCCTCCTACCTGGGCCAATCGCCTCATTTCCCGCGGGCAGGAAAGAGTAACCAATGACCCAACCGATCCAAGGCTGAGAAACGAAACTAGTCTCATGGTTAATTAAAGTGGAGACACTACACAGGCATGAAGACAAGGTCAGAGATAATAAGGGGAGAAGCGAGGGGGAAGGAATGTGACACCAACTTGTACACAGGTCAGGCAGGTAAACTCTAGGCTAATAAACAATATGGCAGTGTAGCTGACCGTAGAGTTATATTTTAAAGTTTCTTATTCCTGGCATAGTATGAGATGAAAAAGACATGGTGATAATATCTTAACCTCTGTCAAATGGGATGAAGGTTTTAAAAACCTATTGCAGCTGGTTATGCAAATGTTATAATTTGGCATCATTAAGGATTGATTAATGGGCACCTACACAATGTAATTTTAATTCTCCATTACAGAATTGTTAAGTTTCCCTTGGAATGTTCTTTTAGGTATCCGTTATTGAATGCTTAAGTAGAACTGATTTAGAATACAAGTAAATATATTCTGACCATACCTAATGAATTAATTTGGGTCAGTGCTTCTTAGGAGTTCGAAATATATTTGTTTGCAACTAGGATCTTATACATTTTCTCTTCAGCAACATGTTACATTTTGTAGATTTTTGGTGGTGAGGGTAGTGTATGATTCAGAACCATTTTATAGCATCTACTAAGAGGCACACTTTACTAAGAATTATACAGTGTCTTAGGTGTTAAATGTTACACTAAGGAAACCACAAATTATAGGACATAGCACCTAAAAGATTAGGAATATGTGAAGGTGCTCATGAAACAAAGCCTAAACTAGGAGTGGATTGATTCATGGGGCCATTTTAATATGATAATCAAAAGACTAGAATTGTAGGCTTAGGTCTGAAAAAACTGAATTTATTTTTTCATATCTTATTCTTAACACTGTTTGATCAGTTCCATTCTCTGATGCTCTTTCTTCTTTATATTGTGGCACTTTGGTAACCCCCTTAATTCAAAATTCCTAGTAGAATATAAAAGTTTACCATTTATATAGCTCATTTAAAGGGTTCAAAGTGAGGTCTGCATACATTATGTGACAAGTCCTTACAACAGCCCTGCATGGTAGATCAGTAATATTATACCCTTATTGCAAATGTGGGGCTGAAACAATAGTAGCTAACACCACATGCCTAATAGAATTTGGACCAGCAACTTGAGCTCACATTTATTACCATTATGTTGCACTGGATCTCAAAAGGTTAATAAAAGAATGTGTTGACTCTGAAAGTATTCTTTTTATACACTTAGGTTATGTACATTAGGAAAGTGAATGATGTGCTAATAAAATTGCAAAACAAAGAGGTGGAAAGACCTGTAAGAGCAGAGTATTAGCAAGAAAAGTACTGATGAAAATTAAAAACTAATTTCAAGAAATATAAACACTATAAAACTTATTTATTGCTGAGTATGTACCTTAGAGAGATCAAGGAGAAAAAGAAATTTGGGGAAATAAAAAATGTTGCTCTTGTTTCCTCTGCCATTAAATTATCACTTTCCAGAGTTAAAGGCTGGATATAAATTTGATGATAACATTATAGCTGAGAGCACTGTGAAATTCTGATTTCATTCAATTATAAATTGTAATGAATGCCTCAAGTCCATGAAGACAGCAGTGGCTTAGATCCAATGAACTATAAGTGGAGTACTGTTCACAGGATGCGATTTTCTACCATCTCTTCCTCTAGCGCCCTGTAAAATTCTGATGGTCAGGTGCTCAGGAATGGCTGGGGAGGGCTCATGGATTGCAGTATGAAGGGGAAATGCATAGAATGCATAGAAATCTCCCCTTCGAAAATACCTTTCTACATTCTAAAGATCGGGACTGAAACCATTATCTTCCCAGTGTTTCATTTTGGAGCTCTAGATGTCTGAAATTTTGGGGAAAGGAAAATCAAATTAATAACACAGAGGCCACTTGAGCTTTCCTCATAAAAGAATTCTGGGTTGTTTTCCTAATCCTTTTTAGAAAAGTACCCATATTTTATACACCCTCAAAAGTTGTATTTGATGAGATTTTATTGGCCATTAACAAAGTGTATTGGCCACATATCTATTGAAAAAACATTACTATTATATGGTGTTTATTATCTGTATTAATGCACACAATTCATAACTCTGTTCAGACTTTTGTAACTTGTCATTGTGTAGAGTTTCACTATTTGCCCCCATAGATGGAAGAAAGAGTTATACAACAGTATTTGGGAAACTAAAGGCCACTTTATTTATTAACAAGAAAGGCAAGGGCTAACAGTATGAAGTGGCATGGTGAAGGCCTGGGGTCACTCAAACTCAAACCCCACCCTTGCCATAAGACGGGCAGTGCACCTGGCCCCTAGTACGTAGCCCACTGTTAGAAGAAGAAGAAATTAGATTGATACCCTGCCCTTCAATACCCAAAAGTGTCTCATAGCGGCTTACAAACTCCTTTCCCTTCCCCTCCCCACAACAGACACCCTGTGAGGTAAGTGGGACTGAAGAGCTCTTGACAGAAACTGCTCTTTTTCAAGAACAGCTCTTATCAGAGCTATGGCTTGCCCAAGGTCATCCAGCCAGGTGCAAGTGGAGGAGTGGGGAATCAAACCCGGTTCTCCCAGATTAGAGTCCATGAACAACCACTACACCAAACTGGCTTGCACCCGGCTTGCACCCGGGCAGCCCAGCCTCAGAACATGCCATGACGATCCCTCATCCACAGCCACATGGCCTGTGTAGAGTATCCATCAAAGGCACTCCAAAAGGCAGTCTGCCCATCTTATCTCTGGTCGCAAGGCCACAGTGATGATCTTGACAGACCCCTCCACCATACAGGGTTGCTGAGAGATGCTTACCGAGCTGCAACAATTTTTTTCTAACAAAACTCAGCCCTACTATAAAGTGAAGGACCTAATCACTGGCTCCACCCTTGTCAATTCCTCAATCCACTGACAGCAGTGCAGGGTAGGCAAAAAACACCCCTCATCCATAGCTAATTGGATCAGAGGTAAAAACATTCCTACCCGGCCCCCCTATCAAAAAGGGGCAACCAGCCTAAAGCCTGCACTACCTCCAGGGCAGGCGGGCGGGCTGAGCACAAGGTGAAAACTGCCTGATCCAGAGTGGGGCCAGCCGTTAAGACGGTGCTGGCCCCGCCCCTTATAGAACCCAGCTGCACGCAGCTGAACTCCTCCCTCCTTTCATGGAGGCAAAGTCGGCTCTCAGCAGGATGCCTTTGGCGTCTGCTGGGGAGCTGGATTGCCCCATATACAGGAGATGATCCATGGGGTCGCGAAGAGTCGGACTCGACTGTGTGACTGAACAACAACAACGGAAGAGTCATACAACAGTAGTTGGGAAACTAAAGGCCACTTTATGATACAATGGCAAGGGTATGATACAATGAAGCAGCATGGTCAAGGCCTGGGGTCACTCAAACTCAAACCCCACCCTTGCCATAAGATGAGCAAGGCACCTGGTGACCCAAGGCCACCCAACCGGCTTCACGTAGCAGAATGAGGAACCAAACCTGGCTCTCCAGAGTAGAATCCGCTACTCTTAACCACTACACTGGAAATAATTTCTTTGCGTTAGGGCCAAATATTGTAATCTGAAGATCAGCAAGTTACGTTGTCGGGTGCTGAATAAAACCCTGTAAAAATATCAATTAGAACAGAAATCCCTGTCTCCAGCCCCAACTATAAATAAGCCCTGCTGCAAGTTTTATTCTTATAAGGAGTAGCACCATACGCTTTCAAGCAGGCATAGGTCTTTCATATCACCTACTGCCAAATCCATAACTAAAGATGCTGGGGATTTAACCTGGGACCTTCTGCATGCCAAGCAGATGGTCTCTCACTGAGACAGATCCCCTCCCAAAACGTTAGTACAGAGATTAAATCTCTTATAAATCCTAGCATAAAAAACCCATGCCAGCACAATGGATGGATAAGGAAGGAAGGAGGAGATAGAGTGGCCCACAAACTCCCTCCCCTCCCCACAGCAGACACCCTGCGAGGCAAGCGGGGCTGAGAGAGCTCTTTCCAGAACTGTCCTTGAGAGAACAGCTCTGCCAGAACTGTGGCTTGCCCAAGGCCATATAGCAGCTGCATATGGGGGAGTGGGGAACCAAGCACGGTTCTCCTAGATTAGAGACCGCAGCAGTTGCAAGTGGAGGAGTGTGGAACCAGGCACGTTTTTTTCCCGTTTAGAGACCGCACACTAAACAACTACACCACACTGGTCTTTAGAAAACAAGAATTTAGCATTAGATACTCCCTTCCCTTTCAGACGATTCCTCCCAAGCATCTGGTGCCCACGTGTTGTGTGAGCTCAGCAGGGCAGTCCCCTTAATATACGGGGGGGGGCAGAAAGAGAAGGGGGAGGGGGTCGATAGAGCTGGCATGTAAATCTGGTAATTATCCACACCTTGAGCATCAACTCAGGCAGAAAGATAAAATGAAACTGCATTAAATATAATTAAGTTAAGGGAGTATCTCACCCCCTGCAACAAGAGCCCCAAGCCCCAAATAAAATTGGGCCCCATTTGCCCCCTGGCCTGCTTGATGTCGCTGCATTCCCAAGCAGTTAGCAGCCACCACCAAACTGCTAGATAAACTGCAGCCTCAACGTCTCTGCCAAGCACCTCTCCTCCTGTCAAGCAGGGGGCGGCCAATGTACCGCCGCCCTTACTGGTGAGCGCAGCAGCTGTCTGCAGTGTGGCACCAGGCCCTGCTTAGGTGTGGGGGGGAGCTGCCAAGTGCCCCGGCACCCGCTGTAAGGCTCCTGTGAGTACTCTCAGGGCGCCTTTTAAGATGTTTGTTATGGGGGGGGAGATTTGCCCTGCCCTTTCCTGGATACCATAACTGCTAAACGTAAAAGGATGTCTGCAAAATGGTCACCTGTATTAGACCTCCCCAAAATGGCCACCGGGATTAGACCTCCTCAAAAAGGCCGATTATATTAGACCTCCCCAAAATGGCTGCCAGACCTTCGAAAAATGGCCACCAATCACAGACCTTCCAAAAATGGACACCTAACTGCCTGCCCTCCCCAGCAACAGAACCGGACAAATTACACCACCAGGGGGATTAGCCTGCCAAAATAGCAGGGCCGTTTGTTCAACTAAGAGTAGAGTGGGGGGGGGGGGGGGGGGTAAGGCTAGGCCGGCAATTGGACCTTATGCCTGTTCAGCCACCACACAGGCCACTATAGAAGCTACCAGTGGGGGAGGTTATAATAGAAGGGGAAAACTGGGGCCCAGGCAGCCTCACCAACTGCCCCTATACCCACAGCCTCTCCCAATTCGCCCCACACCGCAGGAGCACATTCTTTCCCGCTTTTTTTAAAACAAAAAACAGCTGAAACTGCCCCAAAGTAGCCCAGCCAACCTTTGCCGCCAATGCGGAGTGCACCACAGCTGTCAGCGTCCCCACCGCCGTGCCTCCATAATCCCTCAGTGTCACCACTAACGACAGAAACGCCAACGCCGCTGCCACAAATAAGCCACCAACGCCAAGAGCCTCTTCAGGTGGTCGTCCTGATGCCAGTGAGATCCACCGCCCAGGCCCCAAGCCTACAAAGGCTCCCTAACTGTCTAGTGCTCCTTCCTCTCCGAGCACAAGGCGAAGACTGCCTGATCCAGAGCAGGGCCAGCCATTAAGATGCTGCTGGCCCTGCCCCTTAAAGAACCCAGCTGCACGTAGCTGAACTCCTCCCTCCTTTCATGGAGGCAAAGTTGACTCCCAGCAGGATGCCTTCAGCGTCTGCTGGGGAGCCGGATTATTGTTATTTATTCAGTGTCCATCTGCCAGGTCATCACTGCCAAGGAAACAAAGCACAGAAGATAAAATGATCACTTCTCACTTTTTGTTCATGCATGCATGCATCATTTATTATTAGGGATACAAATATCAGTTCTTGGTTTGTTTGTTTTGAATTTCAAGGATTTCTGTTTCATCCTTGCCATGTTCTTTTTTTGGGGGGCGGGGAGATTCAGGTTGGGTGATTCTTCTGTGCTGCTATTATGTTGCTTTTCTGCTGATTTTATCTGGTTGCAAATTGATGTCATTATGTTCTGTTGCTCAAGTTTCCCTTCCTGTGACAACCTAGAAAAAGAAATGTACAATGCAGTCCTAAACATAGTTATGTTACACCCTTCTAACTCAGTGGATGTCAACAGGCTTAGAAGGGTGTAACTCTGTTTAGAATTGCACTGTTAATCTGTTTTGTAAATTGGTGGACTTAAAATGATCCTTCCTTTACTCAGTTGTCATTACTATTGCTTTATTATTGCAAACTGAGCTTCCATTCTGAACCAGCATGAACATTTCCATGCTGTTCTTCTTTTCCCCCACATAGTTTTAATTGAGAAATACAATCTGATTAAATTAATCAGTATCACTCAATATTGTTTTAGTCAGCATAACTTGGTTTTAAGTTTTCTTCACACATGCAGATATTCATCTTTTCTCTCCCTACAGCCGAGAAGGGTAATGTCTATGGATGGACACGAACCAGTAAAATGCAGCACATTTTGGTTCGTGGTGTGCCCAGTTCGTGAGCCACAAACCTTCACAAATTTTTAAGAGCTAAGTGAACTGTTTTGGTTCTTAAGGTTTGTGATATGGTAGAATGGCCCCCTGGTGTCAGGTATTCCAATGACTCAGTACCAACACACAGGACCTAAGTAGGTTCAGTTTATTGATCAGATTAGAGGACACTCCATGAACTTCTGTGTCAGGAATAACATAAAATGAGCAGGCTAAGCAATTATACCCCAATCATACAAGACCCCTTGATGAGCAGAAGCCAATGAGCAAACACCTGCAAGCGCAGGGAAAAGCTAATGGACCCAGTGAGGGCGGGAGACTGGCAAATGAGGCAGGACGGATGAACCAGGCACTCAAAGCCACGGAGAGATAACAAGACAACAGGGAGAAGGCAGCTGCAGAGAAAAGCAGGGTGGCAAAGCGCAAGCGCACAGCCCACACATTCCAGCACATTATACATCCCATGGCGGTATCAACTGACACCTGGCATGCTAGAGACACCAAATTCACAAGGATCTCTGTCTTAATCTCCTTTACCTGCCCTCCAAGATTAGTGAGGATGGGATTTATGGGGTCTGAATTACTTGCCCCCCAAAAAAAAGTACCCCATCCTCCACTGTTTCTATTGGAGAAAAAACAGCAAGAAAAAAAAGCAAGGGCAATAGAAGCCCAGCAGAACAGAATAAAAATCCCAGAACATCTCTGCAGTAGAAACTGAAGGGGGGCATTTTTGCAAGCTCAGTAGAACCATTGCCACTGTGGCAGTGCAAACCCAACAATACAAAGGACAAACTAAGGAGTCTTTGCAGTAGAAATTGAAGGGGGGGCATTTTTGCAAGCCCAGCAAAACCAGTGCAATTTACTAGTGCCCAGTGCCATTGGAGCAATGCCAGCTCAACACGACTGAAGTCTAGCACAGAATTACACTCTAAGAAAGGGGCAAGGGGTTGCAAGCCCAGCAGAACCAGTACAATGTACAGAGTGCCAGTAGTACCAGCACAATCACAGAAACCCCAGCAGAACCCAGTACCACTGTCATTGCAAGCTTAAAAGAACTGATCTCAAAGCTCAGAGTCACAAATCCAAGCAAGGGGGGTAGGATTGTGCAAGTTCAGTGCAGGGAAATGGGAAGTGAACACAAAGAAATGCTGGCAAAGGGGGGAGAACCCTCTTGAAATTGACACAACTAATTTGAAACTGGCAACAGTGTTTCCAAGGTTGGAGAATTCTGCCCCCTTTTGTTTGAAGTTTGGTTAACATGTTGTTTGAGTGGAGACTGTCTGTTTGGAAATGTATTCGTTCATGAACTGGCATGAACCTCCACAAACTGCTTGAAAGTTCATGGAAAATTCGTGCTACTTGACCTGGCACAAATCTCAGTTTGTGAAACACAAAATTCCCAAAATTCATCATAAACTTTAATTTTTGAGCTGCTTCACACCTGTCCCTATTGATCTCCTTCAAGTTCCAAATACTTAACAGAACCATAGCAGGGGCTTGTAGTGGACCTATTAGTCAGCCAAGTATTCTGACCCTTAAAAGTCATCATTAGTCAATATTTACAGCAATAGTATTATAGATTTATTTATTTCTATTTATTTTATTTAACATTTATACCCTGTCATTCTTTGTGGTATAAGGCACAATAGCATGAGGGAGTACACCCCGCAGGGGCAGGGGAAATGGGATTCCAGACAGGCCAGCTGCCCATTGAGCCTAAGATCTGTAACTCCCATAGGCCCATAAAGGGAGTGGGCAAGGCCCAAATTGTCCCACCTCTAAGCAGTCCTTTAAAAGTTGCATCTTGGAGGACCAGGGAGGAAGGGCCAGACCTCACCTAAGGCAACTAGGAAGGGTTACTGACAGGAGAGGGAAGAGGGTGTTGAACCCCCGCCATTCTTTTCTGAGGTTTGTCCCCAAGGGTGAGCCCTACTAAAGGAACTGTGGAGAAGGTGACAGCCCTGGACTCCAACCTGAGCTGGAGTCTGACACTTAGTACAAAAGAAACCATTTGAAACATTGTGTTTCCAATTGAGTTGGCAAAATTGATAAATTTTATTCCTTCTCTGTGCATTACTATACAGGACAGAAGAAAAACTCATAAGAACAACATTTTCTTTTGTAATGGCAATGCACCAGTTACATTACAGGAAGACGTTTGGTAAAGAAATATGAGTACTGTGATCATCGAGAAAACACATAGTTGCTACAGCAGTACAGAAATATGGATTATTTGCTTTTTTATGATCACTGGAAAAAAACATTTTCTGGTGTTGTCAGATTTGTTTGTCACTTCTTCCAAAGACAGAACTGCGCTTAAAACATCAAAAGCATTTACTAAACCAAGTCTGAACAAGAAATGTACATTTCCTACTTTGATGAAAAAAATATTATGTGATAGACATCCAAGAAGATGTGACATACAGCAAAAGTAGTCCCATAGAACTAATAGAATTGTATGCATCTGGTAACCCTGAATATTGAATGCCAAAGCTTGGTGTCCTTTTCAACTAGCCACATAATCTCTAATACTTCCTGTGTTACAGCAGACCTGGGAGAAGCAATTAGTCATGCAGATTTTACCCTCTGTGTTAAATGATGATGATCTCATGGCTTGATTCTAGATTCTCAATCAAAAGTCATGAGAGGTTGTAGATGCTTGTAATATGCTGTAAAGGATTTAGCTGTGAGCTGTAGGCAAAGACATGAGTTTTCCAGAGAGGGAAAAAACATTGTAAAACTTTCCAGAATTTTTTCCAATGCCTTGAATACAATATCTGTTATGTACTGTCTGGATATCATAATAGAACTAATAGAATTATATGCATCTGGTAACCCTGAATATTGAATGCCAAAGCTTGGTGTCCTTTTCAACTAGCCACATAATCTCTAATACTTCCTGTGTTACAGCAGACCTAGGAGAAGCAATTAGTCATGCAGATTTTACCCTCTGTGTTAAATGATGATGATCTCATGGCTTGCTTCTAGTTTCTCAATCAAAAGCCATGAGAGGTTGTAGATGCTTGTAATATGCTGTAAAGGATTTAGCTGTGAGTTGTAGGCAAAGACATGAGTTTTCCAGAGAGGGAAAAAACATTGTAAAACTTTCCAGATTTTTTCCCAATGCCTTGAATACAATATCCTTTTAGGATATTTATTTTGACTTAATTTAGTAAATGATTCTTAAAGGGTTTTTTTTGTCCCAGTTGCAACAAATGTTGAGCCAGGGTACTTGATTGGGGGGAGTATCAACTCTGCTTTAAATATTATATTCAGATAATTCAGAACATCATGTGGAAATTATTTTTATTGGGATAATAATTTGCAAAAATTAAAGACAATATAGCATAAGCTTCCTTTACATTGTTTAAGTTTAATAAAACGCACTAATTTTAGTACACCCAAAGAACTCTACATGATATAGTTGTTATACATGATATACTGTGGAGGTGGTTGTGCATACCTATTTCAAGAGAACTTAATTTCCAGTCTATATGGTTGGCTTGCTGCTTTGTACCAGTCACAATTTTAAATAAGGCTCAGAAGCATTATTAGAAACAGCCAATCACAAGGTGGCTGGAGAACCAATTTGATACCTAGCTCCAGCCACGTAGCTAACAAATTTTTCCTTGGGTGGCCAATGTTTTGCTTGGGGGGGGGGGCTGCCATTATATGTCGGTGTGGTACTGCCATGCCATGCTCATACTTCTAAATAATTAAATAATAAATACAAGTGGTTTATTGCATATTATAGTCCTCACATATGTATTCTCAACAAGAAGGACTATAAATCCTCTGTATTTGAATATATTTTAGTGTATTTCTTTTTCAGAATAGTATATTAGGATACTGAATGTATGCAAGGGATATTAGGGTGTCTGCTGACATAACAGCATTTTTGGAGGTGGATGTAGTGTTAAGTGCCCTCCACACCTGACAGAAAAGAATGAAGATTCCAAGTCACTTCCCAGAATTAGAAAAGACACCTCTAGACATTTATCTGCTAGTTTGACATATTTATTGTTTTACAACTGTTGACTTTATAACCTTAACTTGTTATTTAGTGTTACTTTGCATATCTTGATCACCATCATGTTGCATGTTAATTCGCTGTTCATTCTCTGGCTAAAAGTTTGAACCTTGCCTGCCATTCTAATGTATTTGATAAAGTGTGTGCGCACATGAAAGCTCATACCTTGAATAAACCTTTGTTGGTCTTAAAGGAGCCATTAGACTCTAAATTTGTTGATCTATATTCCTTTACTCTTAAAACTTTGTTAACTTAACTTTAACAGTTTAGTAAGCTGACCAATTTACCAAGAACAAAATATGCAAGAGTTATACATGTCTTCAAAATGGCCAGACTGATACAATGTTTAAAAAATTGTAATTATTTTTTTTAAAAAAAGGAAGGAAAACAAAAGCAAAGGAGGCAGATTCCATGAAAATACTCCCCCCCCAATCCACCTCCATCCTCACAGAAACCAAGGTACTTGGAGTTAAATCAGCTCTGCAAGTCCAACTAGAGAAGCCCAGAACTGAAGCAAAGGCCAGGCCAAGCCTCCACAGTATGCCACACTGGAAACAAAAACAAGGGAGGCAGATTCAGTGGAAATATGCACCCCCCCATCCACCCTCACGAAACCCAAGGTGCTTAGAGCCATTAATCAGCTATGCCACCACTAGGCCAGGAGAAGGCCTGGAGAAGGAGGCTTAGCTTACGGCAGGCAGCAGCCACCAGGACTCACCTCTTTCCCAGGTTTTTTTTTTTAAATTTCCCCTCTTCCCCTATGCACTTGGACTTCTTCTCTCCCTCCACCATCTGCAGCTGCCATTCTGTGGTTGGCTTCATATCCCAAGGCAGCAATTTTGTTGCACCCACCCCCATATCAAAATTCCAAAGATGCTCACAGGCTCATGCTCTATAGTACATGAGACTATATTAGAAGATGGGCCCCCACCCCCTGCCTCCACATGAGCCCCTCTAGTCTCTATCTGGAGTCCTGCAGGCATGCCGGTGGAGGGAGGAGTGCTGAAAATGTGCACAAAAATGAGGGGGTAGTCAACAAACCCCGTCCAGACAGCCCCACAGAGGATTACAAGCTCAGCAGCTAGCTGCTTCAGTTTATGACCAGAGTGGAAGAGTGGGGTAGGTGGCACACAGCAATACTCCTCTGCTCTGAGACTCACTGCTGAAGGCAGATGGAAGCTGTGCTGTGCTGCCAGGGTTCAACAAAGGAGGAGAAGGAGGAGCTATAGCCTGGGGCTGTGCAGGACATGCAGAAAGGCTCAAATGTGCTCTGCTGCAGCTTGCTT
Source organism: Gekko japonicus (assembly GCF_001447785.1). Classification (NCBI taxonomy): domain Eukaryota; kingdom Metazoa; phylum Chordata; class Lepidosauria; order Squamata; family Gekkonidae; genus Gekko; species Gekko japonicus. The sequence goes on along the minus strand of NW_015164348.1, from coordinate 29,151 downwards.
GGAGGAAAGTGCCATGGCTTTAACTTGTATTTTTCGGGCTCTACATCACTGTTGTTGCTTAGGGCCCACCCACTGTTCCTAATGCCCATTGAGATGTGATGGTAGGGTAGCCAATGGTCTGAGGTTGGGGTGGGGACTGAGGCTCCACTCCTCTTTCTATATTTTCCCCCTCATCCTGCTCCTTTCCTGACCCAGGAGCAGAGTGCCAACACTGACAGGCAATCGATCGGGGGTGAGGGGGCTGGGGGAAGAGAGGGGAAGCCAAAGATTGGGGAGGGTCCCATAGGCCCCATGGTAGCTATGGGCCTGCCTAGCTTGCTGGCCCACCCTAAGCCCCTGAGGATGATGTGAAATCTGCTGGTTACGTCTTGAAGAGCCCACCAGGATTGGGGGGGGAGGGCTCTTTCAAATTGGCCAGGAAGAGAGTAATTTTTAATGTGCTTCACAGTGTCCTGATCATGGTGGTATTCTCTAATTATGCTGGATTGTTCAACTGGGTAAGCCATAGTTTTGTCAGGAATTAGTGCAAGTTGGTATAAGTCTAGGTAGGGCTGATTGGCAAGAACCCTGAGTCATCTATGGGTAGGGGCTGTTCTGAAGGAGTCCATCATAGGCTCAAGAAGCTGGGTCGGTTGAGGAAGGAACGTCACTGGTGGTTGAGCAGTGTAACTAGTACATTAGTTGCTGAAGCAGCATATGGGTGGGTTTGTTTTTTTTTTAGTGTGGTGGGGATTTCCAACTGCTAATTTTGAAATAAGTTGTATTCTATTTGTTGAATCTCTGTAACTGGCGCTGAGTATAAAGTGATGGATTACTCTTTGTTTTAGAATGGTGTTGTTGGTCCAAATAAGTCAATGAATAAACATTTATGACAGCGTTTTAGCCACTGTGTGACAGAGTGTTGGACTGGATGGACCACTGGCCTATCAGCATTGTTTTACAGGCAGGTAAGGATAGATGAAGACAGTGGAAATACTAAGCTTGACACAGTAGGTTTGCCGAAACCACTTGTAGCTGCTGTAGGCTGCTTGTTAGCGCAACCCGCACTAACTGTGTCCGCCCCGTCTCATTTAACTGTTTAAAGACAACCCCAAGAGCATCATTTATATCACATGCTTTAAGGCAATATTCAGAGTCCTTCAAAGCACTATTCAGAGTCATTCAGCCTTCACTTTGTTTTATCTTTTCTAATCCTCAATTGGTATTCTCATTTAGGGGCAGCTGCCCCCTTTTCTGAAGCCGAATCCTCGCCGGAAGACAGAGTCCACTTCACTGCTAGATTTGATGTCATCTTCTGGTTCTCCCAGTTGCAATCTAAGGAACTCATGCGCTTTGGAAACAGAGTCAATTTTTTTTCTTTTTTGTCCTGCAGTTTGAAAATGACGCATTCAGCGGTTAACCATCTGTAGGAAATGCTGGTTGTATGTAAAAAAGGGATTAAGTCTTTGTACTTCTTCCTCTTCTTCCTTATTTCAAATGGGATGTCTTTTAAAATCCTGATGGTGTTGCCTCCAATTTTCAAGGGTGTTCCTGTAGTTGCTTTCTGAATCGAATCCCTCATGTGTCTCTTTGAGAATTTAACTACTATCTCGCCAGGCAGATTATTTTTCTTGATATAGATGGACTAGGCCCTATAGACCACATCCATTTAGCTTATAAGGTATTCCGCTTTTAAATCTGTAACTAGAGCTAATGCATCTCTCAAAAGTTGTTTTAGATTTTCATCTTTAGATTCAGGGACCTCTTGGAACCGGAGGACCAGGTTAGTTTTCTCCATTTGCAGTTGTAAAAGTTGAGATTCATTAGAGCTAATGCATCTCTCAAAAGTTGTTTTAGATTTTCATCTTTAGATTCAGGGACCTCTTAGAACCGGAGGACCAGGTTAGTTTTCTCCATTTGCAGTTGTAAAAGTTGAGATTCATCCGAAGCTTGCTTCCTTTCGAGCATTTGCACCTTTTTTTTTTGGCTTTTTTAGTGTTGGCATCTATTTCCTTTGCTTTCTCAGCTGTTTGCTCCATCTTTTTTGTAGTTTCAGACAGTTGGAGCTGCTGAGTTGCAAAGTTCTGATTTAGAGTTGTCAGCTGCTGATTGATGTTAGTCATCTGGTCCAGTAGAGGGTGCAAAGCATCCGCCAAAAGTTTAGAGAACTCAGTGGTCTCTTCCAGTCGTGAGCTCATGCTCCCCGGTGGTTTCACTTTTGCTTGTTTGTCTCTCTCCGCTTTTTTCCACGCCATTTTTATGGATTGTTTACTTTTGTCAAAACTTGCTAGAGTCTCTGAAAATCGCCCAATGCCTATCTGCACTCTGGTAAGGTTCTTAAAACAGATTTCAATGCTTTTAATTCCATCCCCCCTTGCTAAATCACTTTTTAGTTCATGTGTATGGGAGGGGGGAGGGGCTCCCCCACTCACTTTTCTCTCTTATCTCAGGGGGGGACTTTCTTTTTAAATTGCCGGTGTTTCACTTTCACTCGACTCACTCTTTGTTGTTGGTCATAAGACTTCGCTCAAAATGTGTTTTAAACACTCGATATCCGACGCTTGTCCCGGTCAGCAGCTCTAGTTCCATTTGGACGCATAGCAGCAGGACCGTCAGGGTGGAAGAGTGCCTCAATTCCCCAGCATCACGTTGGTGAAGAGGCCACCCTTCAAAAGCCCCATGGCTAGGAGCCTTTCACAAAGGCTCTGGGGGGGGTAACGAACAATAGTCCCTTTTCCTAACCACTAGCACATAGATCACACCCCCAGGAGGTCCGGGAGGTGCATATGTCAGCGTGTTGCCATAAACTGGAAGTCCGGACACATGATTATTGTTAATGTACATAGCAACTCAATTTCAAAGCAACTCAGACACCTTGTGTTCTATTCATTAGTATTCTTGACCTAAGGTTTGAACAGTTTTTGTTGTTGTTACTTGCTAAGGTTATAAAAAAGCTGTTTGGCATGATGCTTTTATTACATGACACAATACCTCTAGACTTTGCTTATCTAAGATTAAGATGCTGGTTTAGCATTTACTGTTTTATAACATCAGACTACAAGTACCAAAAGAGAGAAAAAAATCACATTAGACTGATTATTGGCTTCCCAATAAAGAAGAATAATTTAAGCTAAGAGAGATCTCTTAAATCTTTGTACAGCATGTACTTGAAGTAAGTTTTAAAAAATACAATAAATAAATTGTAGGCACTGCGTTGGAGATACCATATGGAAAGCATTAATTCAGCGGGAAATTATAAGCTGTAAATTGGATGTGTGACTCATGAGTCATATCAAACAATGATTAGCTAAAATTCAGCGTGTGTGTGTGTGTGTGTGTGTTGTCCATTACTTACTGCCTACTTAGTTTTTCACTCAGAGTTTCTATTTCCCAAATGCAACCCGTATTTCTTTAGAACATGCATGGTCAGAAATAGGGTTTTTTTTGTAGAGGTATCATGCATGTAAAGAATAAGAGTACAATAGACAAAAAGAGCTTTTGATGAAAGCTAGGTTGACTTCAAGAATTCAGACATTCCCTTTCCTGTAAATATAGGGTTGGATCCAAAGTTTGGTTGCTGCTACTGCAAGAACAAAAATGTTCTGCCTTTCCCATTCCCCTGCAGCCAACTGATCTCCCTGAAATGGTCCCGAGTCCCAAAGGAACAGTGTTTAGAAGATATCAGTGGGCTGCCCCAGGGAAAGGGAAGCAGAAAAGTTGCATTCCACTAATGGAAGCACTTTTGTAGTGCACACTAAAGATTACTTTCTGATTAACAATATTTAAAGATCAACAAATAATAACTTCCTCTAGCATCTTCACCAAATTATATACTGTAAATAAATCAAAATAAAGACAGAGGCCATGCCCTCATGCTTACAATCTAAAAGAACTAGTTTATGGATTTGTACTTGGTTAATGAGAGACACACAAGAGACGTCTTTGGTTGTTAGCAGTTATAACATGAAGAAGATCTGAAATCAGTTACTGTCCCTTCCTGCTACCTCACAGTTCTTATTTTAAAGAGGTACAGATAGAGTGGCTGCTTAGAATGTTAGTAGTTGTCTTTTTACTGCTTGCAGCTGCATTTCTCTGCCTACCATACCATCCAAAGATGAGCTAAGGAAATACTGTGATAGCTATAGCCATCATTTCCATATAGCAAATAATATCACTTTCACTTCCAATATACATACAGTACTATCCCAAGAACACTTTCCTGGGACTAAACCCCATTGAAAACTTGAATTGGATTCTGAATAAACTGCATATGATTGCCCTGACAGTCCCAGAACAACAGCATAATACCACCTGTCATCTGAAAATCTGGCACAAACGGTTTCACCTGGTTTTGGTTTAAAGCTGCAGTTGATCTGCAAATTGCCTTAAAAAGGCAAGTGCAGTCATTGGGATGTACAGCTTTCATTTGGTGTAAAACAGAGTAGTACAGAGTTATCAGTTTCAATACACAGATATAAGATATGTTATCAACTAGAAATTCAGGTGTTGCCTAGTGTACATATGTAGACTTTTCTGTGAATAGGACATGGCATATCTCTGAATGCTGGACAAAAGGGTGGAATAGACATTTTGTCACATATTTAAGGCATGATCCTAGCCAATTATTGAGAGCACAGGAAGTTCTTCCATTATCCTCACATCAAAATAGATAAGTGTACTTCAGGAACCATGCAAAATCTAAGCTATTGTGTTAAATCTATAGTATTTAATATCTATAGTACTTCTTACTTAGTTTCTAAGCATCAGATATTGGTTTGGATGCCAAGCAGAGTAGAACGGGGCTTTCTGCTGCCCTTTGTCCTGCCTCTCCCAGGGTCCCGCTAAAATGGTGTGGGATATAAAGTGGCAGGCTGAACAAAGGAAATCTGCTGCACCTTATTTAGAATCATAGAATCACAGAGTTGGAAGGGGCCACACAGGCCATGTAGTCCAACCCCCTGCTCAATGCAGGATCAGCCTATAGCAGGGGTGGCCAAACTGTGGCTTGGGAGCCACATGTGGCTCTTTCTCACATATTGTGCGGCTCCCAGCAGGGTAGCTGGGGAAGCAAAAGGGAGGCATGCCTTCCTGATTGGTCTTCCTTCCCCAGCCAGTGTCCCCCACCATAGGTAGGCTTGAGATGGGGAGGAGCAGAGAAAGAAAGCAACTATAACTTTAAATGTGTTGTCAAAGCCACCCCCCACTGCCAGCCAGCTTGGAGAAGGCATTTGTCTCTTTAAATCCCTTCTCCAAGCCAAGCCAACCAGCTGGTTGGGGGGGGGGAAGCTTGGAAGATGTATTTAAAGTTGCTTTATTTCCACCTCTCCCTCCCCCCATCTATTTCCTTCTTTCCCTCTTTCC
>NW_015164348.1:21543-23791 GCF_001447785.1 Gekko japonicus | reverse complement strand
AAGCCCCCATCCCCTGGCTTGGAGAAGGCATTTGGCTCTTTAAATTACTTCTCCAAGCCAAGCTGGCTGGCATGGGGGAGGGTGTGTAGAACATACTTAAAGTTGCTTTCTTTCTGCCTCTCCCCCCCATTTGCTTTCTTTCCATTGCTTTCTTTCTTTTCACCTTCCTTCCCCCCTCCCTCATCTATTTGCTTTCCTTCTCTCTCTTCTTTCTTTCCCTCCTTACCCTTCCTAATCTATTTGTTTTCTTTGTTTCTGTTATTCTGTTTTTCTCTCTCCCTCCTTTCTTTCCGCCTTTCTTTTCTCCCTTCCTCCCTCCCCCTCCCTCCCCATTTATTTGCTTTGTTTCTCTCTCTCTCTTTCTTTCTCTCTCATCCTTGCTTCCTTCTCCTCCCTCCATTCGCTTTCTTCGTTCCTCTCTCTCTCCACCTCCCTCCCTCCCTCCATCTATTTGTTTTCTTTCCACCTTTCTTTCTCTTTTTTGCTTTCTCCCTCCCTCCTTCCCTCCCTCCCTCCTTCCTTTCTCTCTCTCTCTCCCTTTTCCCACCCTCCCCCATCTATTTGCTTTCTTTGTTTCTCTCTCTCTTTTCTTTCCACCTCTTTCATTCTTTCTTTCCACCTCTCTCTCTCTCTTAGACAAATAAATATAGCTATCAAACAAATAAATATAATTGGACAAATAAATATTATCAATATCTGCTTTTAGTCCTTTTGCTTTTTTTGGCAGTCTTATTTAATGTTAATTAAAAGCAAAATTGCATATTTTTCAATAAAAATGTATGTGTAATATTTGTTCATATCTTGTGGCTCTCGAACATCTGTTGTTTATTCTATGTGGCTCTTATGTTAAGCAAGTTTGGCCACCCCTGACCTATAGTATCCCTGACAAGTGTTTGTCCAGATGCTGCTTAAAGATTTGGGAAAGTGGAAAGGACTCCTGCTGGTGCAGGAAGCAGTTTGGATAAAAGCCATTGCCTTTCTTCTCATTCTAACAAAACTGAAACTTGTTACTGTATTGACTGCAAGTTAATTTATTTTTAAAAATAGAAGGAAGACAAGATAAAGATAATTGCTGCAGATCCAACAGCACATCTTCTAAACTGCCTACAGAGAGGGGAAAACCTCACATACCCTTTTTCAGCCACAGTCAGTACTTGGATAAGAGACCACCAAGGAAGGCTAGAGTTGCTACATGGACGGAGGCAATGGCAAACCACCTATGCCCATCTAATGCCTGGAACACCCCATGGAAGGGGTTGTCATGAGTTGGTTGTGACTTCACTGAACAGTTTTTTTCTTTTTCTTCTGTTTAAAGATAAGAGGAAACATGAACATCTTCACTGAAGGAAAAATGCTCAATGACATTTCAGTGTAATGTAAGATGGGGAAACCCCAAATACTAATTGGAATTTGTTCATACAGCCACCCAATGGAGATATGAGGAACAAGCCTCAGAAATGAGAATACAACAATAAAGTAATAAATAATGCACTACAAATGTCATTGCATCATAGCCCTTATGGTTGGGAAGCACTCCTGATTTCATCCAGTGCAATTTGACATGATTATGATCAAGGGGTAAAAGGATTACTGAAGGATGATAGGGAAATGGCTGAGAAGCTGAGTGCATTATTTGCCTCTGTCGTCACTGTGGAAGATGAGAAGTGCTTGCCCACTCCAGAACCACTGATTTCTGGAGTGGTGTTGAAAGACCTGAGTCAAATTGAGGTGACGAGAGAGGAGGTCCTACGACTGATAGACAACTTAAAAACTGATAAATTACCAGGCCCAGATGGCATACATCCAAGAGTTCTGAAGGAACTCAAATGTGAACTTGTGGATCTCCTGACAAAAATATGTAATCTTTCATTAAAATCTGCCTCCATTCCTGAGGACTAGAAGGTAGCTAATGTCACCCCCATCTTTAAAAAGAGTTACAGAGGAGATCCGGGAAATTACAGGCGAGTCAGTCTGATGTCAATACCGGGTCAGTTGGTGGAAACTGTTATTAAGGAGAGAATTAGTAGGCACATTGATGAACAAAAACTATTGAGGCAGACTCAGCATGGGTTCTATAAGGGAAGATCTTGTCTCACTGACCTGTTATAGTTAGTCTGATGTCAATACCGGGTCAGTTGGTGGAAACTGTTATTAAGGAGAGAATTAGTAGGCACATTGATGAACAAAAACTATTGAGGCAGACTCAGCATGGGTTCTATAAGGGAAGATCTTGTCTCACTGACCTGTT
>NW_015164348.1:21030-21203 GCF_001447785.1 Gekko japonicus | reverse complement strand
ACCAAGAGAGAGATCTTGGAGTCATAGTAGATAACTCATTGAAAATGTTGAGACAGTGTGCGACTGCAATAAAAAAGGCCAACGCTGTGCTGGGGATTATTAGGAAGTAAATTGAAAACAAATCAGCCAGTATCAAAATACCCCTGTATAAATCAATGGTGCGACCTCATTTG
>NW_015164348.1:6504-18439 GCF_001447785.1 Gekko japonicus | reverse complement strand
TTTGGTTCCTCGGGCGAGCCAAAATCTGTTCGCCGCCTAAACGGAGTTGGGGTGGCACATTCAGACGGGCCTTCAGTACATAGTGGTCCGACCATGGTACCGCTTCCGCAGTAATCCGGTCCACTGTCAACCCTGCCGCGAAGATCAAATCGAGCGTGTGACCGGCCCGATGCGTGGGAGCCGAAACGAACTGCGAGAGTCCCAGTGCCACCATGGACGACACTAGATCTGTAGCCCGGCTGGAAGTCGCGTCATCGGCATGGACGTTGAAATCACCCATGACTACCAGTCTAGGGTGCTCCAACGCCCAGCCTGATACGGCTTCCAGCAGGGACGGCAGACTACTGGCCGGTGCGTTAGGCGGTCGGTACACCAGCCAGATGAGCCCGCTTGCGGGGTAGGGCGGGGTAGAAATACTCGAATAAATAAATTAACTCTCCTCAGCCTCCAGCATAAGGCCAACACACTCCATGCCCGCGATCTCCGCAGGTGGGAGCGTCCTGAAGGAGTAAGCCTCCCGAATGAACATAGCCACTCCTCCCCCCCCCGCCCGCTCATCCGTGATTGGTGGAGGACCGAGAACCCCGGTGGGGCAAGCTGTGAGAGAGCCAAAGTCTCCCCATCCCGCACCCAGGTCTCGGTCACGCACAGCAGGTCAGCCTGTTGTTCCATCACGAAGTCCCGCAGGACTGTGGTCTTATTATTAATAGACCTGGCGTTGCACAGCACCAATGACGGAAGGGGGTTCTCCATCCTGGCCCCACCGCCAGCCTCCTTTGGGATGGGCCGTAGGCTGGAAGGGCACCAAGCCATTTTATTTCTCTGTGACCTTCCCCTACTGAATTGCCTAGACCCACCGCTATACTTTCCTCTCCCCACGAGCACCGGAATATTTAGGCCAGGCATCGCCACCTCAGAAGGTCTCCGCAGAGCTTCAGACCACCGATGAGCAGCAAAGCCAAGCCTCACAACAACAACTGGGATCAGTTGACTATTACAGATGCTAATTTAAATACTATAATATATCCTAATCTGCTACAATACAAGAACTTGTGGGCACTCAATGAAATTGCTGAGCAGTCAGGTTAGAATGGATGAAAGAAAGTACTTCTTTACCCAAAGAGTGATTAACACATGGAATTCACTGCCATGTGATGGTGATGGCAGCTACAAGCATGGACAGCTTCAAGGGGAATTGGAAAAAATATGGAACAGAGGTCCATCAGTGGCTATTAGCCATAAAGTATAGATAAGAACTTTCAGTCTGGGGCAAGTGATGCACTGTATTCTTGGTGCTTTGGGGGGGGGCAACAGTGAGAGGGCTTCTACTGTCCTGGCCCCACTGGTGGACCTCCTGATGGTACCTGGTATTTTTGGCCACTGTGTGACAAAGTGTTGGACTGGATGGGCCATTGGCCTGATCCAACATTGGCTTCTGGTTATGTTTTTATGTAGATATTTGATCAGACATCCCAGCATAATCCGTTTCGCTGAGGGCTCAGCCCATCATTGAACAATCAGACCACGTGGTTGGGTGAGGGTTGTTGGGGTTTTTTTTGCTGCCTTTTGCACATGTGCATAACCAAGGAAGTGAACCCCCATGCAGAGATGTCTCTGCAGGGTTTTTGTACATGTGCTTTTCTGCTTCCTAGAGTCAAGTCTCTGCTTTGACAGCTCAGCAATCCTTCTGTGGAGCACTTTGATCTCTTTGGTTCACAGTGAGCCGTGATCGCCCAAAAGAAATCACTCCCTTTCCTGCTCATTTTCAAATCTAGCCTAGATGGTCTGATTATGTGGTTATGTGCAGATCGCCAAGTGAACAAAAAAATGGTGCCAAGTTGGGATGGAATGAGCAGACCACCCTAACAGCTTGAGAGTGTGCTTGAGTGATCAGACTAGGGAAAATCTGTTCAGACCAGACTTTCCCTAGTGTTTTTTAACTCCAATTCAGGGGTGGGGCAGAACGTGATGCCGATGACTGTGGAACTTTTCACAGATTTTGCTGTCTAAATGTGCATCAGCAGCTATATTGGATCTAAACACACGTCTGACCGCAGCCTTAGAATCCTTATCAAGTCCATTCAGTGGGGCTTCCTCTCAGAAATATGCTCTCAGGATTGCACTGCAAGTATTAAAGCTCTTTGTAACTTATAAATTATTTTTGAAGAGAAATGTTGCTTAGAGGCAGTATTTGTGCATCGTTACTTTATGAGCTTCCATAGGTTTCTAATATCCAATTTTTTTTAAAAAAATCCAACCTATCATATTGAGATTATGATCAGAAATGATTTAACTGTATTTTCATATAAGATACAGCTTAATCTCATTGAGATGTTGCTGAAATAGCTGTGACATGAGAGTACATTTTGTTCAGGAGGTTTTATGATCACTGTGTATTATGTCTGGTTTTCTTTTCATGCTAATTTTTATTCAGAATTTCCCCTTGGAAATGTATTTTCACTGCTACTCTTCACATTTTGATTTATTTTAAAAGTCTTATTGAATTTATTTCAAGCATTTATGACAACATGCATATCCTCAGGTAATATATTTTACCTGCCTTCCTATTGATTTTTGACCTGCAATTGTTTAGAGGGAAAGGATGTGATCTTTCTGAGAAGAGTGGATAAGTGTAAATCAAAACCTATTCCTAAGGGACGTCTCCTCATTTATTAATACACATTAGCAAAAGCCTAATGCAAGCAATGAGATAAAATGTTTGTCCTCTGGGACTTTCTTCAGTGGTTTAAACATAGCATACATGCCTCTGGCATCATACTTGCAGAATGTCAGATAAGTTATGGGGAAAGTATACTTAGTGTGTTGCTGCTCAAGCTTGATTTACTGTTCTTTTTCTATTACATTGGAAAAAAGCTACCAAATTCAAATTTAACAAACAAAACTAATCTAAGTCAGCCATTTCCACATGAGTTATCTGCCCAGGGGTCAATGCTGTTGGAAAACATTTGTTTCTGGCTTGCCCATAACATCATGGTGAATTTATATACCTCCCAGCAGGGGTCATTTCCCGCAGGAGCGCACAGGAGTGGAGCTCCGGCAGTAAAGAGCCCAGGGGGCGGGCACATGCAACAAGCCCCACCCCTTGCTCCCAGCAGCCCTCAGTCAGAGCAAGAAGCAGCCAAGTAAGTTGCAGAGCTCTCCCCAACCCAAAACAGTCCAGTGGCACCTTTAAGTTTTATTCAGGTACAAGCTCTCCCTCCTCTGCAAGGACAGATCTGCGCGTTCCCCCCCCCCAATAGCTAGCAATCCAAAACAGTCCAGTGGAGCCTAAGTAGTGGGTGTTGCCTTCTGACAGACTTCCGGTGACGTCAGGGGGTGTGACATATGAAAATAAGTTATGGTAATGAGTTATGCTAATGAGCTCCTACACCTCTTTTTCTTCGAAATGACCCCTGCCTCCCAGGGGTTCCCATGGCTTTTATCCAGTCTTTCTAAAACCTGCTTTACACCAAAATTTTTGGGGAAATCACAGGAAAGCTGGTATGGCTGCAGGGTAGATGGGAAATTTTTGATTTTTCCACTAATATGACAGCTATTTCCCCTGACACTGCATCCTTCCCTACCACCACCACCACTGAGGACTTTTATTTTTTTGTTAGTTTCTGAGTAGTCCTGCTTAGATTGCACTGTTGGGATTCCCTGCTGTCTAGAGGTCATTGTAGCATTCCACCTAGTTTATCTTTCTCTCTGTGCTCTCCAATAAAGAGGTTCAATTCACAACCAGTTCTTTTGATCTCTGTATCTTCTTCGTGGTCTCTGTGCAGTCACACACTGGGTTCTATGCCTGTGCTGAATCTCTTTGGGAAATTTTGTAGAGCTCCTATACAGCTCTCCTTTTGGCGGGCTCGTCCTGGGCTCAGGGGAGCAGGCATACACTGTACATGCCTGGAGCTGAGGAAAACCTTGCCTCCCACTCAGTTCCTTCTTTACTGTCACATCTGTTAGACGGATCTCTTCACGCTCTGGTGACAAAGTCTCCTCAGCACTCTTATTCTTTATTTTTACCTTTGTGATTTCTTTGTTGTGTTTCCCCTTTATTTGTTAACACACACAAGAAAAAAAGAAGACTTCAATTTCTTTTACAAGCCCCATCTATTCACCACCACCCCTATTGGCTGAGGGGCTGTAGATGGATAGAATTCCCTTTTTCAAGCATTGTGCTGACTGTTGTGCTAAAATACCCCCAACAGACAGCCATGAGTGCTGCTTGTGCTGTTTAGGAGACAATCATCAAACTGAGACCTGCCTCCACTGTGCAAAGTTTACAAGGCAAACCAAAAAGAATAGAGCTGCTCACCCCAGTACTTATCTGCTTGAATGCTCTTTGAGGCCAGCAATGACATCCCCTGCTGCCTCTCAGGCAATGCCACCTCCCCTGTCCACAACATAGGGAGATTCAACTCCACCCCCAACTGCTTCTACTTCATCTAAGAAGCATCGGGAGGGTAAGGCATCAAAACACACTTCCTCATCCACTTGAACTCCTTCAAAGCCAAAGAGATCAAAGCACTCAGGCTTGAAAGCGGCAGTAACAGTGATATCTGAACCAGCTCGCCCCTCGAACCCGGTAGTGCCCATGACTCCAGCAGCTTCTGCAAACCCATCTGTTGATTTGCATGCCCAACCGGTCTCGATGCTTTCTCCTTCTGTGCATTCCAACCTCCCCCCCCCCACACACACACACTGCTTTTCCTTGATTCAGATGACTGCCAAGCTCTGACACAGGATCCAGGTGCCTCAGCCTTGGCTCAGAGGTGTCACCTCACTAGCAGAGACCACTCCTACTCTCAGTCTCCTTGCTCTGCTAGTGATTGCTTGCTGAGGCTCTATGGGGAATGGGGAGATTCTGCTCAATCTACTCAAGATCCCTGCGTCCTTACCGAGACTTCCATGTCGGATCTCATCAGCATCGTTGATCCCAATCTCCTTGGAGGTCCCATTCTCATTCTTAATCTCATTATGAATTCACAACCAGTTCTTTTGATCTCTGTATCTTCTTCGTGGTGTCTTTGCAGTCACACACTGGGTTCTCGTGCACATTCTCAATCCAGAGGTTGATCCCATTCATGATGGTCTAATGGTTGGCAATCCTGCCTATCTTTGTATTATCACCACTGGGAAACTAAGCAAGACTCTCCTCTCCGGCCTAGTCACTCTGCACTTTGTGCTCCTCACCATCAACCCGCCCACTACTCTAGGCATCGTCCCCTACCTACTAAGATGTCTGCTGATCTTCAATGACAGGACTCAGATATTAGTGGATAGGAAGGACCTACTTATAACCACAGGTCACCAGTGCCCTGCTGATGTTATAGATGTTGACTCTCCTGCACCCTCAGATGGTGAACTCGTTTCTTCTGAGTCAGGGGAGGATGAACACACTGATGTGCCTGTTGACTCCCATCTTAACCATCAATCCATGCTCTCTTCGTCCAAAGGTGCAAAGGGCTTCCCGGAGCTTCTACACCACATGGCAACGGCTCTTGGGATTCAACTGTCTACAGATGTTTCCAAGGTAAATAACACTGTGCATAACATCCTGCAATCTGACCTACCATTGCTACTATCCTACTGATGCTTCCAGTTCATCTTGCCACTCTCAAGGAAGCATGGCCAAAACCTGTCTCAGCTCCCCTGGCTGCCAAGCATTATGAGGCAGGCTTGAAACCTAGCCCCCCGATAGGGAGGGCCGAACGATTGACACTCTGTCAGCTAAGCTGCTGCCATAGCTGGTGACACTCTTGCTAAGAAGATTTATTCTTTGACCTCTTTGGCCTGTCAAATGCAAACTTACCTATCATATTTTTCCACTTAAAATATTCATCTCTTGATGAAACTTACTACTCTGGTCCAGCATTTACCGTCTGAATTTCAGTCAGAAGCAGCGTCTCTGACTCAGGAGATCTGTCGGTCCTCAAAACAACAGATTGCTACTGCCAGGCATACTGTCACCTGTTTCTCATGAACCCTCGCAATGGCAGTTGCACATCATCAGCACACCTGGCTCCACTCAACATCCCTTCAGCCAGACCTGAAATTAAAAAGTGAACACCTTCCATTCGACGCTGAGGGCCTTTTTCACTTGGTGACAGATGATATGCTGAAATCAGTGGATGATGGGGAAAAAAGGGCTAGAAACTTGGTTGTTGCTCCTCCCCCACCGCACCACCCTGAATGGCCCCGGGCATGGAAGCTGCAGTATCCTAGACACCAACATTTGCTGCCCATTACTGATTCATGGAGGAAATGTTCCTTTCCATTCAAGCAACCTTACCATCAGAAGTCAAAACCATCCTCAGCCAAAAAGCCTGCTCAGCAATCCAAGACTCTCTTGTATGTCATGATGGAACCATCACGCCCTGCACTACTCCCCCTGCAGGAACCAGGTTACTTCCCTTCATTGTCAAGTGGGAGGTTATCACCACCAATGCCTAGGTTCTCACCATCATTCAGGTGGGGTATGCGATACAGTTTGCATTGCTTCCTCACGGTCATCACTTTGTCAAAATGCCCCATCTCCTCTGCTTTTAGATGAGGTTCAGGATCTATTATCAAAAGGTGCCATCAAGCCCCTCACTCAACATTGCCTGGGGTACTATTCCTGATACTTCCTGGTCCCCAAAAGGGGTGGAGGAAAATGCCCCATTATGAATCTTTGGGGACTCAACAAGCATATCCAAAGTAGAAAATTTCACATGGTGAGGCTTCAGTCCATTTGGTCCTGATCCCCCCCCCAAGTGTGGTTGTCATCCATAGACCTGAAGGATGCCTACTTCCACATTTTGGTTTTAAAAAAATTCAAAAGAAGAGTGTCTATAAGTGCATCATTATACATCTGTAATTTGCAGACTTACAGTTTCTGCAGTAAATGTTTTGTTTTCCTTATCTTTTCTGGTTTCTCATGTGTCTTTCTTGTCTCTGGGTATACCTCATAGGGTTACATCCACTGCCAGCACCCACCATCCTAATGATGGTAGCTCGCCAGTCATCCAAGATGTGGCCTGCACAGAGACCACAAAGAAGATAAACAGGTTGCTTACCTGCAACTGATGATCTTTGAGTGTTCATCTGTGCAGTCACACACGTCCACCCAGCCTTCCTCACTACTGGCATCTCTCTGTCAATTGATTTGCGTTGCTGACATTTACCTGTGGTGTACGGAAGGAACTGAGTGGGAGGCAGGGTTTTCCTTAGCTCCAGGCATGCATAGTGTATGCCTGCTCCCCTGAGCTCAGGAAGAGCCCGCCAAAAGGAGAGCTGTATAGGAGCTCTACAAAATCTCCCAAAGAGATTCAGCACAGGCATAGAACCCAGTGTGCGACTGCACAGATGACCACTCGAAATGTGTGAAAGCATAGTTTTACTTTGGACCAACCATGTGAGGAAAAGTGTTCTGTAAATATTTTAACAAATAATGCTGAGGGGTGGGGGTTTTTTTTGGTATTATCACATTTTTTTTCCATTGCAAAAATATAACTAAAAATTTTCCCAACCCATTCTAGAAAACACAACCTGCTTGAATAAGTATTAAGGCTTTTATAAGGCAAGGCAGAATGATCTTAATGTCAACAATCAAAACCTTAAGTAATTGTACAGTAATGTTTTTGAGCTGGAGTGAGAACATGGAAGTAGGTTATGATTAAAGTGTAAGCTCAAGACTTAGGGACTGCTGGGTGCCTTATTTATCTTTCCTTGAGCTTTGTAAGAAAGGCACTTGACTGCTTTGGACTTCACTTCATATCTATGCAACAGGGATTATAAAATGTTATGCCAAGTGTTTAAGAAAGCTTTGCATGAACAACCTTGGACAAAACTATTCAAATTTAAAATCTTTCTTGCTTCCTGTTTTGGGGGGAAATGGTGGCTTGATAATTAAAGAATCCAGGAATGTCTTGTATCACAACTTCTTTTAGAAAAATGTCAACCGCAGACCATAACAATCCATCTTGACAAAATTCAAATTAACCTGACACCTTGAGTTATTCAGCAGTCTTCAATAAAATAATAATTGTGCAAAAAATTCCAAATGCACCCCTTTGTTTTGTTTGATGGAATCTACATTATTTGTATCTTGTACTTCAGCAGCTATTCATACAGTGTATGTGCAGCATGATTGAACTAGTTTTAATTACTATTAACAAAACAAAAACAAAACAATGATCTTGGGGTATATGTTGTGTAGCTTTTTCTCCCTACATAGCTAGAGAGTTCCTCCATCCCCGCGTGGACTGGATAATGCTTGTTTTACATGAAAAGAATTGAAGGTTTAGCTGGGCTCTATTGAACAAGCCTTTTTTGGTAAAACCATCATAAACACTAGGGTTGCCAACTTCCAGGTGGGGTCTGAAGACCTTCCAGAATTACAAATGTTCACCAGACTAAAGAGATCAGTTCCCCTGGATAAAATAGCTGCTTTGGAGGGTGGATTCTCCGGCATTATATCCACTAAGCTTCCTCCCCTACCCAAACCCCACCCTGCTCAGGATAAAACCAACATCTCCAGGAATTTCCCAACCAGAGTTGGCAATCCTACATAATCACTTGCTTTGTTCTAACAATGTGGTAGACACTGGCTTTAGGGAGCAATGTGGCCTATTTCTCCTCATCCTGCATCAGAAAGTTGCTGACAAGCTGCTTTTGAAACTTCAGGGAGTTTCAGCTATTGTTTTTAATGATGTCTGTGTGTGGGCTCTCAGATGTTGGGACTGCAGAGGGGAAAACCCAATTTGATAACGTCTAGTGCGCCACTAAAACTCTATTGAGCATTTTGCCAAGCAGAAATTGAGTGAGATAATGATAATAATAAAAATGCTGGGGTTATTATTCTTTTGATACAGTACTCTTATTTGTGATGGTGGAATCCTGTAACATTCATACTGTTACAAAGATTATTATGAGCATTTACTATAGCCCAGGTATTAGTCTGGACAGGATAACACAATATATGGAAATTAATACACGTGTCAAATATCAGTTCATATTGTGTTAAGTGCTGAAGTGAAACATTTTTGCATACATTATTTCATTATCTCAGTATGTTAATGTTTAACATGCTCTTAGAAAGTCAGAGCATGAATCAATAAAGGGGGAGGCAGCAGGCTCCACAACTCCCTCCTTTTAGTCTGGTCAGTATTTCACAACAGGTGTAAAAACACTTGCTGCTAATCCAGAGGCATTGCTTTGCTAGGAGCAAGGGTGGCTCCCGGGGGAGGCTGAACACCTTCCTGAAAATTTCGGCGGGGGCTGAAGCCCCGCCGCCCCCACGAAGATTACGCCTATGCTGCTAATCTTCTTCAAGTTTTGTATGTAAGTGAAAAGTCTTGACTAAGCTTTTTCTCAGACCTTGAGATGCTGTATTGTAATTTTTCCCATGACAAAGTCATACTGTGAAGCTTATACCACCTTGAGGTAACAAAAATGAGAGCCTTTATAAAGCTGTCATTTTTTTGTGCGTGAAACACCCCATTTTATAATTAATTTGTGATCTGACTTACTTTCACTTCTTGAGCTGAGAAAGCAATAAAAATTGTCACTGAAATATCCTTTCTTTTCTGGAAAATGTGTTTTTTTATATAAATTCTTCAAGTACAATGTTTTTCCAGAACAGTTTAGTTCCAGTGTAGTGAATAGTTGAACATGCACAATGAAATGATACCAGACTGCAGGCTATATAGTCTCCATATTTTAATTCATAATCTCTCCTATTTGTAGTTCAGGGAATTTTTAGCCATTCTACTTTCCATAACTTGAAGAAACGTTAAATAATGCAAAACACATAGTACTGTTAACATGTCTTAAAACTTTCACTCCTGCACCTCTGTACCATCGGAAATAATTGAATGAATGCAGTGCAATAAGCGTTTCAACATGCATAAAATTGAAATGGGTTTTAACCAAGATTGTCAATCACATTTTTCTATTTACAATTCTTAATATATCTGAGAAGTCAGTTGTAAAACTTATATTATAAAACCTTGTTCAGATGTGTCTGCCTATAACTCAGGCTTTATGCCTTAACTTTAGATGATGGTCAAGACAGAAAATGAAACTACTTCTGTGAAGCCAAGGAAACTTTAGATTTGGTTTCTCAAACAGACACACATAGTGCAGGTAGATGTGGAATCATAGGAGTTGACACCACTGGATGGGTTAAACAAAAGACCAGCTTTATTTAATTTTTATGTCAAGTATAAGGATCTGTAGTATCCCAAGAGAAAAACACACACTCCATACTTAACACAGTGTGGGCAAAGGTTGGATGCAGAAGAGTCAGGCCTTCTCTATCTGCTCATCCCTGATTTCCAGGCAAGGCCACCCTAGCTACAAGCTCTGAGTCTTCAGATGTCTACAGCTCAGGATTCTCCTTGCCTGAAGCATCTCTAATACTTGAGGGAGGTGTGCCATGTCCCTTCTCCCCAGCCATGAGGCCTGTTGGTTGAGGGTAATATCACCCCTGGAGGCAGCAAAGGTTTCTGGTTTGAGGCACTGCTTTCATCTCGTTGTTGGGTCAAGAGAAATAAGTGGGCAGCTGCCATCTCTTGCCTGCCTGTCCTCAATTCAGAACATCTGCACATGCTGAGGATGAACACCTTTATGCCTTGCACCTGCAGGCTAAGGGTAAAACCCATACCTTAGCTGAAGAGAGGGTGGCTGGAGAGGCATTGCATGAAATATTCATGTTGAACCTAAGAAGAGTTTCCGATTTTTTTCCTGCTTGCCCAAATGGGCAAGGTTTATTAATTTTTTAAGAATTACACACACAAAAAAAGAACAATCCATTTTTAAAATATCTTGCTCACCACATCATTAGATACATAGTTCCCTTTTCCCCCTTGATTAATTTCGTATCACAACAAATATTATTAAACAAAAATCTATTCCCACTATACAGTTTATTTTTCTATATCCTCTCTGCTATATCTCATTTTGTCTATACTACACTATTATTAATCAATTTTTAATCATAAAAATAGAAATGGAAAGAAGCAGGTGTTTCACAGCAATTTGACAGTTCTAATTTGGGCACATATTTCTTATGTAATATTAGTCTGGTCCCGTTAAGATATTCTTTCATATTTTTAATGACATGAACTTTCAAAATACTTTCTAACTTAAACATAAATCATTACATCTTCTCTAGGTAATCAGCCCATTACTTTTACTTTTTCTCTGCAAAGCTCACTCTGAAAAGCAAACTGCCCTATAATTTTTTTTATCAGCCATCAGTTAAAATATTACAGATATCCCAAACATGTTGTTTCACATAGACCAACCCTTACTTATAAGTTTCACTAATCAATTGAGACACTAAAGATAGTCAATATTTGTAACTGCAGATTATATTCTTAGTCAATCATTTTTAAAATGTCAATATAAGTTCAAAGAAAAGAAAGAAAAAAGAAATGATATATGAACAAGTATTTCTCAGCAGTTAGAGTTCCGCTTTAAATAGATCTTTATCTCATTGACCAATTAAACCAAGCAAACAGTCAAGATATTTTTGTATATAAATTCAAGAAAGAGAAAAAAATAGTATATAAACAAGTATTTCTTAGCAGTTAGGGTTCCACTATAGATAAATCTTTATCTCCTTAATCAGTTAACCCATGCAAACGGTCAGGAATATGGCTTTTCGCCAAGCCCCTCCCCCCGCAAACCCAGACGTGACTCTCAGGAGGCAGAAGACTGCCTCTGTGCAAGCTCCACTCGACTGATGTATTCTGAACCCAGCCCAATATTTACAACGGTCACAGCCAGTGCTCCCTCTAAGCTGAGTTAGTGTGAGCTGGCTCTCAGTTTTTTAGCCTCCAGCTCATACATTTTTGTCTTAGCTCAGGAAGGAGGGCTCCAGAGCAGACTAATTTAATGCAGTAGCCAAATCGCTGGCTCACAACTTTAATGCCAGTAGCTCACA
>NW_015164348.1:0-5440 GCF_001447785.1 Gekko japonicus | reverse complement strand
AATGATGCATTATGGAATTAACCATCTGTAGACAATGCTGTTTGTTTGTAGAAAAAGGATTAAGTCTTTATATTTCTTTCTCTTTTGTCTTATTTCAAATGGAATGTCTTTTAGAATCCTGATGGTATTGTCCCAGATTTTTGAGGGTGTTCCTGTAGTTGCTTTCAGGATAGAATCCCTCACATGCCTCATTGAGAATCTGACCACTATTTCCCCAAGCAGATTATTCTTCTTGATGTACACGGAATAGGACCTGTAGACCACATCCATTTCGCTTGCAAAATATTTCGCTTTCAAATCTGTAAGTGGGGCTAATGCTTCTCTCAAGAGTTGCTTTAGATTTTCACCTTTTAATTCTGGGACCCCTTGAAACCGTAGGACCAAATTTGCTTTTTCCATTTGCAGCTGTAAAAATTGTGATTCTTCCAAGACTTGTTTCTTTTCCAGCTTTTGCACCTTTTTCTTGACTTTTTTGGCATTGGCATCCATTTCCTTCACCTTCTCAACCGTTTACTCTGTTATTTTTAAAGTATCAGTCAGTTGGAGCTGCTGAGTTGCAAGATTCTTGTTTAGAGTCAACAGCTGTTGTTTGATGTTAGTCATCTGGTCCAGCAGTGGGCGCAAGGAACCTGCCAACATTTTGAAGAATTCAGTGACCTCTTCCAGTCGAGGGCTCATGGTCCCAGCTGTTTTCACTTTTGCTGGTTTGTCTTTCTTTGCCCTCTTCCCTGCCATCTTTATGGATTGTTTACTTTGATCAAAACTTGCTAAAGTCTCTGAAATACACCCAAATGCTTAGCCATGTTCTGGTAAGTCTCTCAAAACAGATTTCAATGCTTTTTCTTCCGCTCCCCCTTAGTATTTCGATGTTTAGTTCATGCGCATGGGAGGGCCCCCTCCCCCACTCGCTTTTCTTGCCATTTCCAGGGGGTAGCTTTTTAAAAAATTCTTGTATTCACTTTAACCTGACTCACTGTTCATTGTTGGTCATACGACAAAATGCTCAGTCTCCGATGCTTGTCCCGGTCAGCGGCTCTAGATCCATACAGACACTCAGCAGCAGGACTGTCGGGGTGGAGGACTGCCTCAATTCTCCAGCATCATGCTGGTGAAGAGGTCACCCCTCAAAAGCCCCATGGCTAGGAGCCTTTTGCCAAGGCTCTGGGGGGTAGTGACCCGTAGGACCCCCCACTTTCCGCTGGTGTGCAGATCACATCCTTAGGAGGTCCAGGAGATGCGTCCGCCAGTGTGTCACCATAAATTGGAAGTCGCCTCCTGCTTGTTTCCCATACTCTGTGCATTAGTGTAGAGACATCGGAATCCATATTTTATGTACCCTGAGGGTTTTGTTTCTGTACTTACATGTGAGTTAATGGTATCTAGCATATGTGCCAGTCCCCGCAAAACTTTAGAATTCTTATCTCCAGTTATTGGCATCATACTGGGCTTTGCATTTTTGTCTTGCTCCCCCACAGCATGTAGTTTAAAGCTGTCCTTATTAGGTTTGCAAGGCTGTTTCCAAACACATTTTTTCCTACTCTTGTGAGGTGCAAACCATCTCCCGATGGAAGAGCTTCATCTCAAAAGCATAAGCCATGGTCCAGAAATCGAAACCTTTCCTGAAGACATCATCTACGTAGCCAGTCACTGATCTGCAGTATTCTTCTTTCCCTTCCTAAGCCATGGCCTTTGAAAGGAAGAACTGATGAGAATTCAACCTGAGCTCCCAGGTCCTTCACCTTTTACCCAGAGCCACATAGTCTGTTTTAATACATTCTGGGCTCTGCCAGGCGGTATCATTTGTTCCCACATGGATGAGCAAGAAGAGTAGTAATAAATAATATATGATAAAATCCAGTAAGGAAGAAAATCCAACATCTTTGAATAACTAATAGTTCATATTGAAGAATTATTCCTGAACATAATTTGACATCTGCAATCTAATTTTGGAGGCCATGAGCAACATGTTCTGCCTCCTTCGATTCAATGAGGACCGTTGCTCCAATAGAGGAAAACTTCCTCTTAACAAAGCATAACTCCTTCCAGCACAGCAGCACTCCTAGAATGATTGCCATCTGTGAGTCTGTGGTTGCCAAACTCGAGGTTGGGTAAAACATGGAAAATCACCATGTAACAACAAAAACAAGGCACACAATTTTGATATACATCAAAGGCCAAACAATCCAAGCTGGTACCGGGGGCACTTGTTCCCCCCTTTCCCTTGGCCTCAGATATGCACCAAATAGTATGGCCCTGGTCATCTGTGCTAGCCACAGTTTTTACACAAATTAACGGCACAGGTTTAATTTCCTCTGGTTGGAAGCTAAGTATTATTGTTCCCATTCATAAGAAAGGGGACAAAACAGATCCACAGAACTACAGACCAATAAGTCTGCTAAATATAGCAGCAAAGGTATATAGTAAATACCTGTTGTTTAAGCTGGAGGATTGGTTCTCCGAGAACCACATAATCCATCCCCATCAAGCAGGATTCAGGAAAGGTCTTTCCAGCATTGACCACTGCCTTACTCTTCACCAGTTGGCTTATGTAAGCATAAATGGCCCCACAAAGTCTCTATATGTAACGTTTGTGGACTTGGCCGCTGCGTTTGACTCCATTGATAGGAATAGCTTATGGCAAAAATTGGCAGAACTGAATATTGATAAATGGTTGTTATTCCTGTTACGTGAGCTGCATATAGACATTAGTGCCCAAATTAGAGTTGGAATGTCAGGGTCCCTAACTAACAAAATCCCAGTTCATAAAGTAGTGAAGCAGGGGTGTGTGTTGGCCCCTCTATTGTTTAATTTATACATAAACAAAATTGTTGACAGGCTATCAGGCCCGCAATTCTTTCCACCTAGCCTTGGGGAGCATAAAATCTCAATTTTACTTTACACAAATGAGATGACCCTAATATCACTTACAAAAATTGGGATGAGAAGACTATTACAGCAACTAGGATTAGACTGTAAGGAAGAGGCCCTTAATAGTAACTTTGAAAAAACCAAAGTGATGGTCTTTAGAAAGAGGGCTCAAATATCCTCCTGGAGCATACTTGGCAATTCAATAAATTAGTGTAGTTCCTTTAAGTATTTAGGAATTACATTTAGAGAGAATCTGAACTGGAATGCTCATATTGCCACAGTAAAAGCATCTGCGACAAGGATTGTGGGGTCTGTTTTGAGGTTTTTACTATACTAAGGGAGGTTTTCTTATTGAAGCTGTTTTAAAATTATTTAAAAGTAAGGTCATCCCCCACCTTCTGTATGGTGCTGAGGTTTGGGGACGGAAGGAGGATAACCTCACTAGTATTGAAACAATTCAAAATCAGTTTTTAAGGTGCATCCTGGCTCTTCCTAAGGGAACACCAGTTGCCCTGCTGAGAGCAGAAACTGGTCTGCCTGCCTTAAGGGTGTGGGTGCATCTTGCTGTTCTAAAATCTTGGAAGAAAATCAAAACTGCCACTACCGACTCTTTCAGCCAACTGGCCCTTAATTCAATGCTATCCAAAGACTTAGAGCGTTCTTGTTTTCTTAATAATCTATTATCAAGATATTCCATTCCTAATGACCTTGTTAGTACTTCAACAAACAACTCAGATCTTAGAGATTGGGTATTTAAGTGTGATGCTCCGTTAGACAGACAGTTAATTTTAAAATCACAGTCTGCTCCCTGCCCTGGTTCAAATCATTTAAAAATGACCATTTTAGATCCCCCTACCTAGTTAGTATAGATAATCATAACCTCAGAGCAGCTTTCACATCTTTGTCTTTTGAATCAATGCCAACAGCTGTATTAGCTGGCTGCTATAGTAGAACACCTAAGGAACAGCGCTTTTGTATTTGTGGCTCTTCTGTTATTGAGGATCTTCTCCATTATATCCTTGAATGCTCAATGTATACCCAACCTAGGTTAAATTTTCTCTCTGGTATTTTATTAGACTTAAGCTTTTTTTCAGACTCTGAGAACATTGTATTTTTGTTAGCTGATTCCAATGCCAATATATCCTATAGAATGCCTTGGCTGCAAAGAAAATACGGGCCAACGCTGTTCTTATGGGAACTAGTTAATATTGATCCTAGTAGGTACGTTTTGATTCAATTAATTGCTTATAACTTCAGATTTATGGTTTGATAATATCTTAGATTTTACTCAATTTTATACCATCATTCATGTTTACAGTATTCCTCTCTGCTGTTATCTTTGGTTTGTAATGGCCTATGGCTAAATACAATAAATTTTAATTCTCTCTCTAAAATAGTATGGCCCAATACTTCTCTAATCTGGTGATCCCGCTGCAAAGCAGAACCTTTATGCTGGTCAGATTCAATGTTTTTTCCCTCATTTTGGGTCTCAGGTAGATATAGAAGCATTCTGAAATGTGACAGAATCTGCAAATGCTCACTTAGAGAACCCGATACCTTAGAACATATTCTGCTACGCTGCCCCTTCCATTCACCTCTCCAACTATTTTTGATTAATCCCTTACTGAGTAGGATCAATTCTGATAATGCAATCAGGTTTCTCCTTGCTGATAAGACACCTGAAGTGACTGTACAGATTGCTGAATTTTTGTCTAAAATTTTGGTAGCAAGAAACTATCCTTAATATTGGAGTGTTCTAAGATTTATAGATGTAATTTTAGCTTGAAGAAGTTCTTATCTTACTGATTTTATATGCCAATAAAGGTTTTTGCATTTTACATACTACTATAATTTAATTAATTCATTAAATCATATACTTATAATATGTAGTAAAGACCCTAGTGTAACCTGTGTTTGTTGAAACTCCAGGTAGGGCCTGGAGATCTCCAATAAGTACAAGTGATCTCCAGACTACAGAGATCAGTTCCCCTGGAGAAAATGGCTCCTCTGGAGTATGAACTCTATGGTATTATACCTCACACTGAGGTCCCTCCCCTCCTCAAACTCTGCTGTCCCCAGATTCTACCTCAAAGCTCCAGAAATTTCTGAATACAGAGTTGGCAACCCTATAAGTGACAATGCCATCGTAAGGATATTTATTTATTTATTTATGTAAACATTTATACCCAAACTTTGCTACAGATTCAAAACAGCTGTACCCTTCTAAGTCAGTTGAAGTTAATGGGCCTAGGCGGGTTTAACTTTGCTTAGGATGGCACTACACTTTAATTTGAAACATATGTAAAAACAGTATACCATATTGGAGCGAACTATTTTTAACCTCAGAATTCAAACTCCTGTGATAGACTGGTGATACACAGGGGTCATTTCATAGAAAAAGAGCTACAGGAGCTCATTAGCATAACTCATTAGCATAACTTATTTGCATATGCCACACCCCCTGACATCACCGGAAGTGTGTCAGAAGGTGGACTCTTTGCATTGCCATTTATGGGTGGGACACATGCAGATCTGCCCTCAAGGAGAGCTTCTGCCTGAATAAGCCTGGGTC
>NW_015164347.1:75553-76865 GCF_001447785.1 Gekko japonicus | reverse complement strand
TAACCACTACACCAACCTGGCTCTCTTTCCTTTCTATGGTGCAAAACTGTTCCTTTTCTTTGGTACAGACAAGAGGGTATGAAGGAACCACGTGGAAAGCTGCCCCCCTCCCCCAATTCCATTGTCTAGAGCAGGACAGAGATTCCGCACTCTCAACTGTGTTCCACTTCTCTTTGCTTTGCTCGTCAGAACTGAAGGGAAGGCCACTGAGAGCCATACTCTGCTACCTGCAAAGCCCCACCCCACATTTTAGAGGAGCTCAAGGTCACCCAGCAGCTGCAAGTGGAGGAGTGAGAAATCATACCCGGTTCTCCCAGATTAATCTAACCACTACACCAACCTGGCTCTCTTTCTTTTCTATGGTGCAAAACTGTTCTTTTCTTTGGTGCAGACAAAAGGGTATGAAGGAGCCACGTGGAAAGCTGCCCCCCCTCCCCCAATTCCATAGTCTAGAGCAGGACAGAGATTCCACACTCTCAACTGTGTTCCACTTCCCTTTGCTTTGCTCGTCAGAACAGAAGGGAAGGCCACTGAGAGCCACACTCTGCTACCTGCAAATCCCCACCCCACATTTTAGAGGAGCTGCAAGATCAGCCACTGGCTGGATATGGGATGCTCTTACCGGGAACTTTTAGGGGAACAGAGAGGTCAATCTGAACCACAGGTATGTGCTCAACGCCAGGGGCATCTTGGTACCGCTGGATAACACCAGGGAGGGGAGAGAAGAGAGAAATTTATATGTATATACACTGGCCATGCGCAACAGCAATACAGAATAATCCTCAACTTAAAAAAATAGCTATTATATCTCTCTTCTCCACTAGAGTATCAAGAACTGTAACTGTTATTTTTCTTTTTGTTCATAAAATTGA
This sequence comes from Gekko japonicus, assembly GCF_001447785.1. Lineage (NCBI taxonomy): Eukaryota > Metazoa > Chordata > Lepidosauria > Squamata > Gekkonidae > Gekko > Gekko japonicus. Next base: position 75,993 of record NW_015164347.1, on the reverse strand, counting down.
TTCTGTAAAAGTGGGAATATAGAGGCAAATGCTGTATAGAATGAAATAAGTAGTAATAGCAATGAAAGAGGACTAATTAGGGCTAAGCAATGTTAGAAATAAATTAACAGGGAAAAAAGCTCTCTCTTTTTCTTCTTCTGAGATATACTTTGAAACTATAAGTTGAAACAATGAGTAAGATATGGTACTAGATATCCTATATGTACTGAAAATTTGGAAAAATAAGGTATTGTCCTCTAGGGAGAGAATCAAGTGATATGAAGGGTGCAATGTTATAATTAATTTAAAAAGTTGCTTTTTGCCTTCTGTATATAAGGTGGCATTTATATATATTATTTAAAAATGATATAGTTTTCAGGGAAATATAATGAAAATTAAGAAGGGGTTGGAAATCTTTATTTTGGTAGATATAATTTATTTTGGGGAAAGTGACCATAGGA
>NW_015164347.1:74923-75394 GCF_001447785.1 Gekko japonicus | reverse complement strand
GTTAGGTTAGTTAGTGTGTGAATGGTTGTGAGAACTTTATTCAAAAACAATCATGTTTATTTTGAAAGGATAAAAATAATTGGAAAATAAGTGGGTAGTTAACTTCAAAAGGTGTTGTAGGAATATGTCACTAGTTGGGAAATGGTATAATTATTTTCAGGAAGTGGTTGCCGCTGTAAGTAAAAAATAGCGGTAGTTTATGTATATGTTTGTTTGCTTTTTGTGTCTATGTTCTTGTGTTTTTGTGGTGTGTGTTTATCATTCATAAAAATCAATAAATATATTATAAAAAAGAAGGAAAGAAAAAAAAAAGAACTGTAACTCAAGCACAGAAGGTGAGGAGGCCCAGCACAATTCTATTGACAGGCACTTCTGTCAAGGTAAGACTTACTTTCTGCGGGGAAGGAGAACTCTTAATGTAAAATGGGTTGTTTGCTTGCTCCTGCTTCCGGACTTCTCGGCGCTTGAAGA
>NW_015164347.1:64866-74909 GCF_001447785.1 Gekko japonicus | reverse complement strand
TGGATTAGTGGACCTGTCTTGCCCTCTATATGTACATAATTTAAAGAAACCCTGCCAAGGTGATCTTCCCACAATGCCGAGCAAGGAGGCCAGGAGTTTGACAGCACTGCCCAAAGGGTGGCTGGTCTCCGCCACTTAAAAATGCGGGGACTGGCTCAAAAAGCCAAGAGGAGCTGGAGGAGAACAGATGTGATTTGATGCCAGAAGTCACATGGTGGAACACAGTCAGACCATTGGACAATCCAGTGCAGGACCCTGAGATGACTGGCAGCGGCTCTCCAGGGTCTCCCCCACAGGGAAAGCTCTTCCCCAACAGATCCTTCTCGCTGAAAGTGCTGGAGACGGAGCTTGGGACCTTCTGCACGCAAGCCCCATGCTCTGCCTCTGAGTCAAGGCCACTCTCTGCTTTGCACAGTGCCCTGGTGGCTTAAGGACTTGAAACCTCTCCTGCACATGAAAGAAACCGTACCCTCAACTGCCGCCGTTCACAGGCAGCCTTGCCTACCCTTGCTAGCTCCTCCTCGTCAATCTCAGGTTGCCGGTGCCGCGAGTGCCGCTGCTCTTCATCATGGAAGCCAGGCATCAACAAAGCTGTTTTAAAGACCATTAGAATAGCTCCACTAAATCAGACCGTGCTTGCCAAACCAGAAGGCCACTGGAAGGCCCACAAACAGGGTGGGGAGGACCATGCCTCCCAAAGCCTTGGGGAGGGCTAGGTGTGTACATACCTGCACCACCCCAAGCCTTTTAAGATGGATGTTGCAACCTTGTCCTACCTCTTCCCTCTTTTAAAGAGGCCAGATTGGTTGGGATATTAGGGAGAGCACTGAGCGGGGAGACTGTCTATTTGTATGCATCCTTTGCACGCCACGTCAAGTAATGTATGAACTACCGCCAGCACTTTACGATTTTATTGTATCCGTATCGTAATTGTATTTGAACTATTTTAACTGATTTTATGTGAATTTTATTGGTACCTATGTACCAGCTAATGTAAGCCGCCCTGAGCCTGCTCGTGGGGAGGGTGGGGTATAAACTGAATAAATAAATAAATATAGGGAAGAGGTCCCCCCCCCACCTAGAAACCTCAGTCTAAACTCTCCACCTAGGGAGATCTGCCAAAGCCTGCTCCCGCTACGGTTTCCATGGTGTCTCAAGGATTTTTCTGATCACAAAGAAGACCCAGAACTTAAGGCTTGAGTAATGCGCTGCGCCAGCTGTAGTTGATCATTAACAGTTTATCCTAAGCTGTGCATTTTAATAAACGTGAGTAGCTCTGAGTTCACTGTTATGTGCAATGTCGGCTGATGAAACTTAATCGATGGGAAAGTAACTCAAAGAAGGAGTATTCAAACCCATCAGAGAGAAGGGCTGGGAGAAAAGTGACAGTCACAGACTACGCAGAAGCATGAGACACGTTCCAGAGCATCGACCTGCTCCACCTCCCCCCACCAACACCTCTTTTCCTAGAAGGCTCAAAGCATCTCTCCCTAGTCAGGAGCTATAGCGGTCCCCAATATGTTTGAGGGTCAAGCTAACAAAACAAGTTGTTATAAAAATACAAATATCTATTATGGTGTGCACATTACTAAAAGATAAAATAGGTTAAAAGAAATGATTCAAATATCAGACACTTGAAACTTTTTACACACAGCGCCGAAAGTTATACACATACAATTGATGGGTATGTCTTTATGACCAGTAGACCATCAAGGGACACACATCCAGACACACTGGATATTTGTTACCAGAACAATTTAGAGAGCATGTGCAGTTACCATGAGAGATTATCCATGGCCCACTATGTAAACCTTTAGCAATTGCACATCATATGAGAAAGCAACACTGGGATCTAGAGAAAATCTTTGTTCATATATTTACTTCTGGATGTGTATTGTTTTACAATAGTAATATTGACCACTGAGGAAGGCCCTAAGGGTCTGAAACGTGTATGTTCTACTGGTCTGATATCTGAATCATTTTCTTTTAACCTATTTTATATTTTACTGGTCTGTACACCATAATAAATATTTGTATTTTTATAATAACTTATTATGTTAGCTTGACCCTCATGTACCACAGCCCTATTTTGGGCTGTGTTCCCTCTAAGCTGAGTTAGTGTGAGCTAGCTCACAGTATTTTAGCCTTTGGCTCACAGATTTTTGTCCTAGCTCAGGAAGGAGGGCTCCAGAACAAACTAATTTATGCAGTAGCCAAATCGCTCGCTAACAACTTTAATGCCATGAGCTCACCAAGAAGAGTTTTTGCTCACAAGACTCCACGGCTTAGAGGAACAAATGCAATAGGGGTTTCTGCAACTTTAAAATTGAGCAGGATACTACCAGCTGCACTCAATGTAGATTCAGAAAGCAGTCCTAGTAGGCTGGATACTCTGAGGCATGTTTGGTCCTGTTTACATAGAAGCAACCTTGAGAGGTGCACATTAAAGCTTAGGAGACCTGGCCCATAAGTGAGTATATATTGGTGGCTTTGTGGTCCATATATTGTGCTGTTCTTTAAAATATTCTTAATTCTAAGGAGGTATTCTCTTTTACAGAGAAACTGAATAGTATTGTCCTGTAAAGAAATTGGAATGAGACTTCCTGTTGTTGGTAAGATTTAATGAGACTATGTGCAACAGTGATAATGATATGTATTTAATATGATTATTTTGTATTGTTGGGATCAATTTTGTGAAATATGGTCAATAAGTAATATTGTTAAAAAAGTATTATTGTATTTCATACTTCTAAAGTTCTTTGTTCCTGAGAAAGGACCAGAAGTCTGAAACACTGCATACTACCCAGGAAAAGTGTTGGATATCTACTCCGGACTTTGTTTTTTCCTTCTATGGATCCTGTGGACTTCTGTATTTCCCCATGATGGATTATATGTATAGATTCATTACTGGTTACATGTGCTTTCCACTTTGTTGAAGTCTCCTTTTGGGTATACTTTTGCGGGTAATTCAGCTCACGGTTGTTTTTTGGTTCTTACTTGCTATTTTTTGCTGTGTGCTGTACTGTTTGTTGGTGGTTACCTTTAGTCAAACCATGAAGACCCTTCTGCTGCGGTGGCAGCTGCTGCCAAATTCAACGTTTTTAAAATACCCGTGCAGTCAATCAAATTCTCCAGTGGCCAATTAGACACCCTACTGGGCAAAAGCCCCACCTGGCCCCGCCCACTCTCTAAAACCGCTTGCTGGGCACCAGGAAGGGTGCTGGCAGGCGCCATGGCCCCCATGGACACCACACTGAGGGTCCCTGTTATCGGAGACGATGAGGTGGCAGTCAGCATGGAGGAAAGTCTAAGACAAGGGGTTTCTCCCAAGGAGCCCCTCCACTCCAAGGAAACCATTCATCCGCTCCTTCCTTGCCCAGAAAAATCCAAGCTCAAACTCCTGAGTCTCCTTGGTTTGCATGATTGACAGATTCTCCACCCATTTCCAAGCTAATTCCTGCAGCCACAAATGCCTAGGACAATGGTGGCGAACCTATGGCACAGGGGCCAGAGGTGGCACTCAGAGCCCTCTCTGTGGGCACGCGTGCCATCGCCCCAGCCAGGCCCAGACCATCATTAAAGTGTCGAATTCTCTGCCAAATAATTTTAAGTAAATGAAAGCATTTGGGATTGCTTTCCTTACTTTGGTTGGATCATGTTAAGTTAATGTATGGGTTGTTTTTTCTAAAGTAAAATTTCAGTATTCAGGTTAAATTGCCGTGTTGGCACTTTGCGATAAATAAGTGGGTTTTGGGTCGCAGTTTGGGCACTCGGTCTCTAAAAGGTTCGCCATCACTGGCCTGGGAGATTGCCTTAAAAATGATCAAAGTCATCAGGATACTTCAGCCCACAAACTTGTACAGGTTGACTTCGTATACAGGTATATCCGTATATCTGGGGTCTGAAGCTAATATTCTGGTGCTGAGCAGCGGGAATCTTACCCTTCCGGAACTGGAACTTTCTTCTGGGCTTTGGGGGCCACAGGGTTCAGCTCCCCAGCGAACAAGGCGATCACTTCCTCAGCCACCGGCACCTCCTTTAACTGAAGCTTGTGAATGTATTTCATCAGCTGCAGGATGCAGGAAGCCTGTGGAGCAAAAGAGAGGAGAGGGAGGGAAAAAAGTTGCAACGCAAGACCCCTCAAACAGGCGCGCCGAAATCCTTTCGGCCCGGAAAGCTCTCGGAGCGACTCGTTACCCTCTCTTGAACTTCGAGGTCGGCGCTCTGCACAAACTGGGGCAAGCGGTCGATCATCATCTGGGTGGCCTCCTGAGCCGCCTCCTTCTCGCCGGCTTGCTCCTTCTGATGCAGGATCGAGGCGTAAAGCTTCACCATGTTTTGGACGTAAACCGCTTGGATGTGGCCCGGGAGGGTGGTGACCTTCGGCCGCAGCATGGCTTCCAGGGTCTGGTGCGGCTCCTCGAGGTGCCTGAGGAGAACAGGGAGCTTAGAGGGCCCAGGGACTGGGCAACCAGGGCTACGCACAGCGCACACGCCGCAAAAGGAAAGCACACATCAGAGCCCGTGCCCCGTGTGGGCTACTGAGATCCATCGCCAGCCCCCGAGCAAAGATGACCACAGAGACGCCCCCCGTTTTTAGGGGAACATGCACAAGATTGGAATGTTACAGAGGGGCAGCCGCGTCGGTCTGCAGTAGAACTGCCGGACTGGAGTCCAGCAGCACCTTAAAGACCGGCAGGATTTTCAGGGTATGAGCTTTTGAGGGTCAATGCTCCCTTCGTTAGATATCTCAAAAGGAAGGATGCAGGGACACAGTGCACAACGTAACCAGCTTGATTAGAGCAGAGAAGAAAAATGGGCCTCTGCGTCCTTTCTTTGGAATGCCCCCGCCATCTTCAGAATGGGATATAAGACTCATGGGCAGCCAGTCCTACTTGTATCTGATGAAGGGAGCTTTGGTTCTTGAAAAATTCATACCCCGAAATTCTTGTTGGGCTCTCTAAGGTGCTACTGGACTTGAAGCTAGCAAGATTAGAATGGGTACTGCTGCTACCCCACACTGGAACATTGCTTGGGTCCCTTGGATTTCTGTACCTTTCCTCCTGCCTGTCCACTTCTTAGAAGCCCTATGCAACGCATCCCACCGTTGCCAACTGAACAAACACTGAAAGTCTCACTGAAGAGGTGCTTCGTTTTTGGTTAATCCAAACTTCGAGTGTGCGCATAGGCCAACGTCTCACGAGACCACCTTCGGGAGTGGGAAAGGGGGCTATACCGGAGGCTCCCCCTGACCACGCCGGGCAACAAAAGAGAACTCAGCCCCCTCCTCCAGGCTGGCGAGCCCTTTCCCATCGCCACAAACACAGCCTTGACACACTTACTCAGAGAACTCCCCGCATATCCAGGCGGCGGCATACAGCACCTCGCAGATCCCGTTCCTCTGGGTGTTGCTAGCCAGCAGGTGGGCGTTGTCCAGGAGCATTGCCATCTGAGAGACGGCAAACTTGCGGATGGCCTTCACGCGGATGGCCACGTCCAGCATCTGGGAGGCGATGAGGTGCCCGTGGCGGGTGCCCTCGAGCCGGGTCAGCTCTACCAGAATGCTGATGTACCTGCGGCAGGCAGAGGAGGAGACGGCCTTCGTCACAAATGCGGAGAAGGCGGGGAGACTGGCTGATAAGGAAAGTGGGGGGAGGGACCTGCAAGAGCCAAAGGTCTGGCTGGTGGTTTTCAATGAGTATAAATACACTCTGTTGGACGTGTGGATCTCCACCCTCCCAAGATGTTTCCCCTTTTCCCTCGACAACTTTCCTTCCTCCAAGCCTCCTCTGATAGCCCTGCTACGACCTTATGAGGTTCCCCCCTCCTTTTGCTCTTCTTTTCCTGGATCCTGCCTCTCTGACCTTTGAGAGAATTTTCAAGAAGAGAAGAAGAAGAGATTGGATTTATACCCCGCCCTTCACTACCCGAAGGAGTCTCGGAGTGGCTTACAAACTCCTTTCCTTTCCCCTCCCCACAACAGACAACCTGTGAGGTAGCTGTCAACATCCATGTGTTCTATAAGTCTGGCTGTAGATCATATCAATCTGTTTGACAGGAGCTGACAGCTCAGAGTGTCAGTAGAGCTGGCTCCAACTGGTTCTGTCTAGTTGATAGCAGAGCTAATTAACAGTGACTCAGCATTGGGTCCTGATTGGACAATGCTTGTATATATGTGGTGCCGTACAATGTACCATTCTTCCTGATGGAAACCTGGTGTCTGCGTGAGCATTTTGTCGTTCTGTGCAATATTGGTGGAGGCTCGTGTAAATAAATTGTGTATCATTTTACACCAAGCCTATAAGACTTACGTCTTCTTTGATACTCTCACACCACTCGCAATCTGCAGTGGGCTAGCACCGTGCAGACCTCGACAGTAGGTGGGGCTGAGAGAGCTCGGACGGAAACTGCTGTTTTTCAAGGACAGCTCTTATCAGAGCTACGGCTTGCCCAAAACCATCCAGCCAGGTGCAAGTGGAGGAGTGGGGAATCAAACCCGGTTCTCCCAGATTAGAGTCTGCGCACTTAACCACTACACCAAACTGGCTCTCAAGGAGGGCATCTCCATCCATCACTAGTACAAACCTCAATATCAATCGAAACACCACTTATTGAATGGCTGGGCCTCCAGGGATGGCTCCTGTTCTAACATGGAAAGAGTATCTTTGTTGCTCTATGGAGCTAGAAACACCATCACTATGAACTGGAAATCAACAAAGTTGCCGACCCTCTCACAATGGCACCAAAAGATATGGAGCTTACATATTATGGCCAGGCTCACAGACAAGCTGACATACTTTAATAAACCTTCTTCACACTCTACCTTCTCCTCTATCTGGCTAACCTATCCTAGAGTATTTGTCCTCCCCACAAGAAATCCCCAAAGTTATAGATGATTTAGATTTATGGTAGAACCTAGAAGCTAGCAACTTGTGTTGTGTGTCTTCTTAACTCTTAGATGGTTGTGCTCATTCCTATACACTAAATTTACTGTACAGTAGAAGAAGAAGAGATTGGATTTATAACCCGTCCCTCACTACCCAAGGGAGTCTCAGAGCGGCTTACAAACTCCTTTCCCTTCCCCTCCCCACAACAGACACCCTGTGAGGTAGGTGGGGCTGAGAGGGCTCTTGACAGAAACTGCTCTTTTTCAAGGACAGCGGCTTGCCCCAGGTCATCCAGCCAGGTGCAAGTGGAGGAGTGGGGAATCAAACCCGGTTCTCCCAGATTAGAGTCCGCACACTTAACCACTACACCAAACGGTACCAACTTAAGCCTCAGTTATGACCTGTGATTCATATGATAAGTATTCCTGGGGTATGTTGGGAACAATTAATGTTAAAATTCAAAAAAAAAAAATTAAAAATTTAAAAAAGGAGGGCATTTTCGGTCATGAGGCAGCAAGGCATAAAGCTGTTCTAAAGCCTCAGATGTTTGGCTCCTGAACAGGGCAGCCCCCCCCCCCCCCCCCCCTGGACCACTGACTACAGACCATTCAAAGTTGGTGATGTACTGGTAATTGGACTGGCTACATATGTCAATGATTTTGGTCAGCAGCTCATCCCTGTAGGTCGTCCCTTCGGCTTTGTCCACGTGGATCATCAGCTTCTTCACTATCTCCATCAGGTTCTTTTTGGACACCTGGGGCAAAGGCAGGAGGCACAAGGCAGATGTCAGGCACAAGAGCTCGCTCGCCTGCAATGCATCCCACCATCTCTGGCTGGGAGGGAGCGGCAGCCAAAAAGGAATGTGCACCCCAGGATTGCAGGAAAAGCACAGGATCAAGCTTCTCGAGCTCCCCAGGTTTTGTTTGAGGGAGGGGTCGGCTTGTATCAAAAATATGCACGCGTGAGCGGTAATTGCAGAAACCTCTGAAGCCGAAAGAGGGGGTGGGGGGAGAAGGCTGGAAGATGTCTAGCCCTCTGGGTACAGGGCTTTGATTTTAGAGGCCAAGCTTCCAGTTCTCATTGCTGCAGAGATATTTTTATTTATTTATTATCCGATTTATACCCCACCGTCCCAGGCAAGGCTGCCTCAGGGCGGCTTACAAAAGAATGAAACACACACAATAAACAATTTGTTGTTGTTCAGTCGCACAGTCGAGTCGGACTCTTCGCGACCCCATAAATAATTTAGATAACCCTAAAACAACATAAATCAATTATAACATTAAAGCATTAAAAGGTGCTAACAGAATGGATAAAAGATGGCGGTCAACCTTCAGTGTACACTGAAAGTGTATGCATGAGTGAAGGTGTGTGCGTGAGTAGCGTCCGATGTTCTATCAGAGTGGTGGTTAAAGGAGATTTTATCAAGCACTTGGGTGACTGGCCCAGGTTGCAGCTCTTCCCTCAGCAAGGAGGAAGAGGGAGAGGCTGGTGGTTAAGGTGCCGTCCCACACTGACCCCTCCCCCCCCGATGCAGGGTGACCCAGCCCTCACGCTTGGGGATCCAGTAGTTGGGGTGCACGCAAGGTGTCCAGGGATGGGCTGCGTCTAGGTGGCAGAGCCTCTGCTTGGCACGCAGAGGGTCCCAGGCTCAATCCCTGGTTAAAAAGGACCAGGTAGTGGCTGGTGTGACAAATCTCCACCTGAGACCTTAGAGACCTGCTGCCAATGCGAGCAGACGGTACTGTCCCTGATGGACCGAGCCTGATGCAGTATACTGCAGCTTTCATGTGTGTGTGCCTGTGTACAACTACACAGCGCACTCCTCCGAGGGCCCTTGCAACAGCCAAATCCTCCTCTGCAGGACCACTCAATATAACAGGCACTGGGTGGGGTGTGTGCGTGTTCCACTGCCCAAGATGACAACCCCCATTCGGGAGCCAGCCACAATGGTGCTGTAGTCTTCTTATCACCACTGACAACAGGGGGAGGGGGGAACCAAGCAGGTAAAGCCGCACGGCCGGGATGAGGGGGACGTCAGGGCAACGCACCATTCCGTAGAGAAGGTCTAAGGCGCGGAGGCGGATGGACTCGTCCTTGTCGTCCAGGCACTGGAGGATGAGATCCTTATGAGACTGAACGGACTTGGGGTGGGTTTTCAGGATTTTGGACATCGCCAGCAGTCCCAAATACTTTACTGGGGAGGGAAGACACAACAGGGCAGAGTCACAAACACGGTGGGACTGGGTGCGGCTGACATTTCTTTTTACCGGGCAACAGACGGAGATGCTGGGCAGCCCGAGGCAGATGCTCATTAGCGGATACTGGGAGCCTGGGTCTTTGGCAAGCTCTGCGGCAACCTCACATCAACTGTTTTCCATTCGTTCTTCCTTTCAACTCCTGGCTAGAACATCCCTTTTCTCCCAGGCAATCACTTCCTGGAGGCCCTCCCTTTCTCTCATGGGAACTGCGCATGCGGTGAGCTCGAGGGGCATTAGAATATGCAAGACTTCCTGCTAATTGACAATCCCTGTTCTTACTGTTCTGTTTATTCGGAGACAAGTTTCTGGTCCTCATGCTAAAAAGATAGGGAGGAACGATCCATGAATGTCAGAAGCCAGAGGGAACGGTAAGATTTCCAGCAAAGGGTGGGGGGGATTGCAAAAAGGCATCTTGTGGCAACTTAAAGGTTAACAGAGATATGGAAGCAGATGCTTTTGTGGGACAGACGGAGCCAGCTTTGTCAGAAGCATAAAATAGTTTCTCAGTCCACAGAATATAGGCAGGCAGAAAAAGTTGACATGATCTTTTCCATTCAATCTTACCCCATTCCCCAGTACAGCCCTCACCACGTGTCTTTTTCACCTGCAGGGCCCGTGAGCTCCAGAATAGCCTTTTCAGTGATGAAAGGATCTCCCCCTCCCTTTTCAACAGTGGAAAATCTGGTTAGACCAGAGGTGTTCAAACTCATTTGTTACAAGGGCTGGATCTGACTGTAAAGAAAAATGGTTCCTTGCTCTGTTCTGCAAAATAAGATCTTTGGTTCAGGCTGTGAAAAGCCAGAGCTAAACTGTTTTCAGCTGAGGGTAGTACCAACCGCCCTTGAAGCTCCAATTAGCACATTCCAAGCAACTGAGCTATGGGGGGGGGGGGGGA
>NW_015164347.1:56524-64808 GCF_001447785.1 Gekko japonicus | reverse complement strand
TCTCTTCCTCTTGCTCTTGTCCATCCGCGGATGTCATGTGCCTAGCTACTCAGAGAGTTACATCACCTCTTGGGTATCTTTGTTGGTCTCGAGTAGGGGTGTGCAAAAAAAAATCGGCCAATTCGGATTCGGCCCAATTGGGCAGAATCAATTTTAGCCGGCAGTAAGACTCCCGCATGTCAGTTTCGTCAGTACAAGCGGATTCCAAAGTCTTTTGGCCAGCCGAATGTCAATTTCAGCTCCATTATATCCTATGGGCCATTGAAGTCAATGGTGAAAACAAAGGGTATATTCTGGGGGCTGGAGGAAGGGAGGTTTATGGGAGAGGCTCCAAACTCGCAGCGTAGCTGCTGGAGCCTCTCCCCAAGATACCCACCATGTTTCAAGAACATTGGACCAGGGGGTCCAATTCTATGGGCCCCCAAACAGGTTGCCCCATCCCCTCCATTGTTCTCTATGGTGGGAAAGAAAGTTACTTTTCCCCCACAATGCTGTTAGTGGCTCTGTGAGGGGAGGGGAGAGGCTCCAAATTTTCAGGGTAGCTTCGGGAACCTCTCCACACACAATCCCCATGTACCAAAGCAATTGGACCAGTGGGGTCAATTCTATGGGCACCCAAACAGGTTTACCCCCATTACCTCCATTGTTTCCAAAGGGGACACCTAGCCAGCAGCACTTAAGGCAGGCAAGCAGGCAGCACCCAGCAGTCAGACTCTCCCAGAGAATCTCAGGGAAAGTGAATTGTCTTGGGAGGTGCTTGTTTGCCATAAGAGCAAGTGGCACACTCCAGAACAAGTGTAAATTGATGGTGCAACCAGAAGTCCAGGGATGAAGCAGGTCTGGCCAGGGTAGAGTTGGGTTGAGTTTGACTCTCTCTCCCCGCTCCCAAGCAAGGAAGGTGTGCAAAGCAACACCACCAACCTTGCAGGCTGCACATGCATGCAGGAATTGGCTGAAACTGGCCTCCCCCCCCCCGGTTGGTCTTTTGGGGTTTCTCTGTGGCACAGAGAATCTGAATCAGCCCGCAGCAGCCCAAAAGCGGTCCGAATGGGCCATTTTCGGGGGTGCATTCGGTTTGGACTAACCGAATGCCCGCCCCTAGTCTAGAGGCCTAAGACCAGTCAGAGACCCTTTTCCTATAAATCTAGTTAGTCCTCACACTATGGCACGGAGCTTGTGACTACTTGGCACAACATTACGTCAGTGGTTCAAGAGCTCCCAGAACGGCATCCCACTTGATTCCTACCTGGACTGGCTAAAGTTGCGAACATCTTGTTAACCTGGAATGGTAACTGGAACCTTGCTTCTGTATGTTTAGCCATGCTGGAAAAGCTGAGGTTTATTTGTTTTATTCATTCACTGTCTAGTCTCGTTTTAAATATTTTTGCACCTTAAATAAATACTTAATATTTTTACTCGGTCGTGGGTTTTGCCTTCAATAAACCTCAAAGCCTTGATCAGGAGCCCTGGCCCTTGACCGCCTACCAGCTAACTGTTTTGTCTTGGGACACTAAGACTGCGGTTCCACTCTGCAGGGCTGACTTTTCTTGTTAAGCTCCCTGAGAAGCCGGGAGGCTTGGTCTTTCTCTCCTGGGCTGTCGAGATAGACTGAAAGACCCGGTGGCAACCTACCAAGGCTACTGTGAGTTTTAGACTCTCTCTGGTACTTTGTCACTCTGTTTTGCACCAAAAGTCCTTACCTGGGGTTGGGACTGGGACTTCTGACACTGACAAATGTCACTTTGTCCGGCCGGGCCATGTGTGCCATAAAACGTAATGCCAGGTCCTGGAGATATAAACGGTCTAAAGGACAGTAGCTGGTAAGCTCCGAGTTGGTGCGCCCTCACTGCAAGGCCCCATGGGTTGGGAAGGAGGTGCCAAGGAAAACCCACATGAGCAGACTGGAGAGCCAGTGGTGCAGCACTGGACAGACGCTCCCTCGCTGCTTGACTGCTGCAGACGAGGCTGTTCCACCGTGCTGAAGCCCCAATCGGAGTGGCCTGTCCCCCCCCCCCCGAACATTCTCCTGTTCCCTCCCTTACACTAGTTGCTTGTGGGCTGCATAAGAGCCCTGGACGGGCCGCTTCCGCCCCCCGGACCTTATGTCTGACACCTCTGGGTTAGACTCACCCATTATTTACTGATCCCTGAGTCAAAGGACAGCTAATTGCATGGATTCTACACAATTTACAATATCCTGAAAAAACATATGGACAAACGCCACCTTGGAATTTAGAATCTGAATACCTTATAAAGGAAGACCGCCATTCTACAAGTGCAGAGCAGGCATAAGAAAGTTAACGGAGGCGTCAGGCTTACTTTCCAGGGTCAGGTATTCATGGCTCTAATCACAAGTGTTCACCTTAATTATGTATTCTTAAAGGTAGGTTCGGCAGGAAAACGACAGGACGGCTTCTCAACCTGACAGCTCATTATCATAACAGAAGAAAACGGAGATTTATTGCTTTTTAATTGTGAACAGGTGCTATTTTTAGCCTCATAACTTTGCTCTGAGAATTTGGTGAGAGCTACAAGTTGTATTCTTAGTCCAGCTGTTAAGTTATCTTCATAATCCCTTTGGGGAACAATTTTTTTTAGAGAACAATCACGTTGATTTTTTTTTTTTTTTAAATTCTGTTTCTGTAACCTTCAGGATAAAAAGTGTGACGTATGAGGCTCATCAGACTTTTTGCTGGTGGATTCTAGAACAGACAATCTTAGAACAAAGTTGGAGTCCGGTGGCACCTTTAAGACCAACACAGTTTAATTCTGGGTATGAGCTTTCGTGTGCATGCACACTTGTTCAGATACATTGAAACAAGAAGAAAAGAAGAGATTGGATTTATACCCTGCCCTTCATTACCCGAAGGAGTCTCAGAGTGGCTTACAATCCCTTTCCCTCCCAACAACAGACACCCCGTGAGGTAGGTCGGGCTGAGAGAGCTCTTTCGAGGACTGCCCTTGAGAGAACAGCTCTGAAAGAACTTATGACTGACCCAAGGTCACACCGGCAGCTGCATGTGGAGGAACGGGGAATCAAACCCGGTTCTCCCAGATTAGAGTCTGCGCTCCTAACCACTACACCAAACTGGCTCTCAAACAAGACATCCTCAACCATTACATGTAGGTGGTGGAGGGCTAGTTGCCAGGAAGGCCTCTCTCTACCTATATGTAATGGTTGGTGAAGTCTGTTTCAATGACGTGGGCATGCACACAAAAGCTCATAGTCAGAACTAAACTTTGTGGGTCTTAAAGGTGCCACCGGACTCAAACTTTGTTCTGTTGCTTCAGACCAACACGGCGACCCAGCTCAGAAGATCTTAGATGAGACATCTGTGCACAGGGCTTCCCAGGGCTATTTTTGGGCAGGAACGCACAGGAACGGAGTTCCGGCTGGCTTTCAAGTTGGCCACACCCAGCAGGAACTCATTAGCATAATAGGCCACACCCAACAGCAGGAACGCATTAGGATTGGCTACATTAGGGGTGTGTGGCCTAACATGCAAAGGAGTTCCTGCTACAAAAAAAGGCCCTGGGTTTTGACAACAAACAAGGTCAACAGAATAAGAAGCAAAAGGTGGGTGTGGCTGGATGACCACACTTCTGGCAACATGGGAATGCAGCCTAATATGCTAATGAGTGGTGCAGTCAGGGGTGTGGCTGAATATGCTAATGAGTTTTGCTGCTGGGTGTGGCCTATTATGCTAATGAGTTCCTGCTGGACTTTTTCTACAAAAAAAGCCCTGGGGCTTCCAAATCTTTGGCAGCATTCTGCCAATCAGCTAAAACCTGATTTGCCTTAATCTTATGTATGTAGCTAAGTTTGAGAAATAAAAGGAGACCTGATTTTTGTGGCATGCCTTTTTTCCTGTGCTGGTAGGATTAATTAGTACCTGTTTGAACTTCCCAAGTTCTTACCAAATAAAAAGAGTTATGCTTAATTTTAAATGAAATCATTAACTCAAAGAAGTTCTCTGCTTATTTGGTTGGCAAAAGACACGATGCTGAACATTTCAGAGTGCTTCAAGAGACCATTCTCGCTCAGAGAGTCTGTCTTAAAGCAGATCTAACTGGGGGTTCTGCAGTCTGTTAAGCTAATGAGAAAAACTGTCCAACGCCTGAGCTCGGTGCAGATCTCTAGACTGGGTACAAATCAGATAATTTGTCACACCAGATTTTACTAACCCGCTCTGACCTTGGCAGTGGCTCCATATTCTCCAGTTCACAGCTATGCATATCTCTGCAGCTGCCAGCATATTTATTCTCCTCTCAAGACTTCTTTTCATTTTCTTTGTTTCAAATAGTGTAACAAGTTACGGATTCAACTGTGCTGAATAAATAGGAGCAATTCACCCTTTTAAAGTACTGTTACCAGTGACTGCTTCAAACTGCCTTTGCCTCAGATTTCCGTACGTACGTAAGAAGCAAACACACTAAATATGTCTTCTTTAAACATACAGAGAGGGGAATGGGTGCCTCCCCCTCGTCAGTGCTAATACTTCGTTATGACCGAAGCCCTCTTTTGTTCTTAAATAGATCTTCCAAGGTCAAAAATCCAAATTTGTTTTACATTAAAAAATTCTCCCACTGATTTTTATTTGCTCGTTATAAAAAATAACAGGGATAACCCTGGACTTGTGACGGGATTTTTAATTTGCCCCATATTTCTGAGACAATTACAGACAATATTTTACAGTATGTCTTACCTTGGGAACCAAACGAGGCCAAACAGTTATGTGGGTATCTATTCTGCCAAATCTGCAACTCTGGCTGCCTTATCATGAAACACTGTGTCTGGGAAACTCACAACTTTTAATTCTTTTCTATATAAAATTATCTTAGCTGCCCAGCCGTGGGGGGGGGGGTCATCCGCCCATAGCGAAACCACAGCAGTTCCTCCAAAGCTTCCCAGAATACTACCAAACAGTGGATTGTCTGCCATCCCCCCCTCCTCCGGGTATGCCCAGCTGTAGGGGAGAACTGGTTATCTTCCAGGTCAAGGACAGCCAGTGCAGAGTCAGTGTGGAGTGGCCAGAATGTCAACCTACGATCTGGGAGACGAAGGTCCGGATTCCTAGGCTGCCACAAAGCCTCCTGCGTGGAGCATGGGGGCCAATGGCACAACCATGCAGCGTAATCTAACCTCACGGGCTTGTGATGATAAAATGCAGAAGGCAGAGTGCCCCAAGCTCCATGGAGGAAGGGCAGGGGGAAAAACCATACTAGGGCAGCCAAGACAATAACATGCTCTAGAACGGGGCCGGACGTTTGTCAAAACATCACAGAGTCTCCTTGGCAGTCAAGCTGAAGGGTTTGCCTGAATGCGGGAAGTTTGAAAGGATTAAACCATCAACTGGACCTCAGGGTTTTTGCTCCTTCTGCTTGCGTTCTCTGCTGCTGCTGCAGGGACTGAGCCCTGTTCAGCCAGCCACCCATATAAAAAAGAGGATGTTCATAAACAAAACCTTAGGAAGTATCTTCATAACCAAGTTCCTTCCTGCCCAGGAAAGAGGAAGCGTTTGCCAAACAGCCACCTCTTTTTCGCCTCTCTCACTAATATATGATGATTACTTTCTTTGAATTGTTCTATATTCTCCGCTGTCCACATCACTAGTTAAGAATATCTCTCCTCCGCGAGAGATGTCCACTGTTTCTGCTTTACAAGCACTATCACCCTGAGCCCTGTTCGCACAGATTTCTCACGTGGCATCTCCATGCAAAGCTCAAAGGACTGGATCCTACAAATGCGGCGGTGAAGAAAGAGGGGCAGTCTCACCTGACTACCCTTCTCATTGCCGCCCCCTGACCCAAATGGCCAAACCCCCCCCCAGTGATGCCTGGGTTGCTAGGGGGAGGGGAAGAAAACAGAAGACCAGGGTCAGTCAGCAGTGTCAGTCGGATCCAGCCCCAAATATATTCAATACAGTGACCGTTCACGCAGTCTCACGTGTTTAGGCCCCTGTGCCAATGAGGAAGCTTAAACAGCTGGGCGTGTATTGTTGTGCTGCCCATTTTATGAAGACCTCAGATGCACTTTTATTCCACTTGTTCTCCCTAAAATTCCAGGAAGACCAGAGGAATGGCACGCCTCCTTCCTTCTAGCTGACCTTGAGCCCGGAACCTCGGCCGCAATGGCAAGATTCTGTGCAGCCGCCAGAGTCTATCGCGGTACAGCGCTGGTTTGGTGAACCATATTTTCTAGCTCTTGCATTTTTATTGTATTCTTCATGGTATATAAATACTTTCAGAACTTTCAGGACTGTCCCGTTGGTATGTCTAGTTGTTTGATTAGGTATATCTGGTTCTGCTGGTCTTCGACCGTAATAAACGAAACTTCAACACTGGTGGACAACGCATGAATCTAGTTATGGTAAGGAATGGAACACCTGCAGTGGCTAAGGAAAGGATCTTGAACAGCAAATGCCACCGTGGAACAGGGCTTTGCTTAGAGTGCAGTCCTGCCCACCAGCTGAACTGCCCCGCTGCAAACCCACTTCCACGAAGCCGCAGACTCACAGTTCTGGTCTGAATCTTCTATGAGAATCCTCAGCTTCTGCACGCACAGCTGCAAGGAGAACGTGAAAGGTTAAAAAGGTAAAGGGGTTTCCCTTGCTTGAAAGCCAGTCGAATCTGACTCTTAGGGGGGCAGTGCTCCTCTCCAAGCCAAAGCGCTAGCGCTGTCCGAAGACTTCTCCATGGTCATGTGGCCGGCATGACTAAATACCAAGGCGCACAGAATGCTGTTACCTTCCCATCGAAGTGGTACCTATTTATCTACTTGCAATTTCTTGCTTTCAAACTGCTAGGCTGGCAGGAGCTGGGGCCAGAGATGGGAGCTTACTCTGTCACACGGCACTAGGGTCTCAGACTGCCAAGCTACCGACCTTCTGGTCTAGCCTTCCCCAAAAGGGGGAGAGAAGGTCGGCTGTCGGTTGGTTAGAGGGATTTGGCCCACTCGCCTGTCAAATACTGGTCAAATATTCACTGTACAGCAAAAAAATTCGTTTAGTCAGCAGGTTTGATAGTAGTGCAAGTTACAGCAAATCTAATTTCAAAGGTGTGGCTGCGTTAGTTTACTGCAGCAAAAAAAAAAGTCTTGTGGCATTTTAAAGACTAACAGGCTTGTTCTGATGCTCTATGATGGGCAAGTGATGCTCTGTCTTCTTGGTGCTTGGGGGGGGGGCAACAGTGGGAGGAGGGCTTCTAATGTCCTGACCCCACTGGTGGACCCCCTGATGGCACCTGGTATTTCTGGCCACTGTGTGACACAGAGTGTTGGACTGGATGGGCCTTTGGCCTGACCCAACATTGGCGTCTCTTATGTTCTTATGATATAAATTAGTCTTGCCACAAAATAGCCAAAAAAAAGCCAAAACAATTCTTATCGATCAATGAAATTCACTTTAAAATACTGTAATGAAACATCGCCCTGACCTGGATAGCCCAGGATAGCCCGATCTCATCAGATCACGGAGGCGAAGGATGGGAGACCACCAAGGAAGTCGAGAGGCAGGCAATGGCAAAACACCTCTGAACGTCTCTTGCCTTGAAAACCCCGCAGAGTCGTCATAAGTCAGCTGTGACTTGACGTCGTTTCCCACACCCAATGAGACATGACTTTTGAAAATACGGTCCTCCGCATCTGGAGACACTTGCACTTATGGCCAGGGCTTTATTTGTAGAAAAAGCCCAGCAGGAACTCATTAGCATAATAGGCCACACCCAACAGCAAAAAACCAATTAGAATATTAGGCCACACCCCTGACAGCACAGCTCATTAGCATATTAGACCACACCCCATGCCTTCCCTTGGCTTTCCCGGGCACCCACGGCTGCGGGGAGCCCGGGCAAGTGCCTTCCCTTGGCTTGTTTGGGTGCCCGGACCCAATGAGACATGACTTTTGAAAATATGGTGGGGAGCCCGGACAAACCGACCCTTAGACAGGCCGGGGAAGGCACAGGGAGGCATTTAAATGCCTCCCCGATCCTTTCAGGGCCCCCCCCCCCCGGCCTGCCTGCCTCGGAGTCACTGAGGGGGTCACTCTCCAGGCCTTCCCTATGTAGCCACGCACACAGAAGTTTTGGGTGTAGTGGACGTGGCCAACTCTGAAGCCAGCCGGAACTCCGTTCCTGTGCGTTCCTGCCCAAAAATAGCCCTGCTTATGGCAAAGCCGGAGAAATTCTGCCCTGCCACCATGCTTGCCACCAATAGTTGCAGGTCTCCAGTCTCGGCCAACAGCTTACAGCAGCACAAAACAAAGAGGGCCTGCCACCTATACAGGGA
>NW_015164347.1:55414-55701 GCF_001447785.1 Gekko japonicus | reverse complement strand
TTTAGCCTCCGGCTCACACATTTTTGCCTTAGCTCAGGAAGGAGGGCTCCAGAGCAAACTAACTGATGCAGCAGCCAAATCACTCGCTCACAGCTTTAATACCAGCAGCTCACCAAGTAGAATTTTTGCTCACAAGACTCCACAGCTTAGAGGGAACACTACTCTGAAGCCGATACGCTTGCCTACCATTGTACTGGCCTTGGCATCCATTCATTATTTTATGAAACCAATTAATTGAGAGACACAGACAATTTTTCCGTGGAAAACTTTCTACCCCACGTCTGGGT
>NW_015164347.1:53029-55044 GCF_001447785.1 Gekko japonicus | reverse complement strand
AAGGAGGGCTCCAGAGCAAACTAATTTAGGCAGTAGCCAAATCACCTGCTCACAACTTTAATGCCAGGAGCTCATGAAGTAGAATTTTTGCTCACAAGACTCCACAGCTTAGAGGGAACATTGGTCCTGACACCATACAGATTCAAACACAGCCGGCAAATTCCCCACAAGAAAAGCCCTGTGTTCAATGAACGACGGCGCTGCGTGGATCTGATACCACCGAACTGGGACTACTATCCCCAGGAAGCTATCTTCTTACTGAAGACTTTCTTGAAACACCCTGAGCACGTTGTATTGCTGTAATGATTCGATTGTTTTATCTTGTTTTTAATTGTTTTAACTATTGGCATATGTGCCCTATCTGCGGGCCGCCCTGAGCCCGCTTGCGGGGAGGGCGGGCTATACATTTAATAATAAATAAATAAATGAATGACCAAAGGTCCAGCTTGGTTGATGTCCGGTTCCCATGCCTAGCCCCGCCTAGCCCCACTAGAAGGGTATAAATCATTTCTCTGTTCTTGCCTCCCAGCAGTAGACTTTCTGCCTCTGAACAGCGGCATATGTAACAGTAAGAGCCCTCTCAACTAACAGAAGCCCCAAGAAGAGGCATACAAACAGCACAACTGCCTGATGTTGACGCCACATGTGCAGGCCCGTAGCTTTGGTTTGGCTTTTGGGGGCTACGCCCACTTTCTTAAAGGCACACCCCCACAAGAATTTCTCCTGTAAATGTTTTTTTCCAATCATTTGAACACATTTTTAAAGGGTTGTGCTCCTCTAAACGGAGTGGGGTGCTGCAGTCGACTAATTCCCACACTGAGCAAGGGGGTTGGAGTAGGTGACCTCTAGGATCCCTTCACTGTGTCAAGAAACTGGTCTCCTTTAAGAGAGTTTTTCTGCCTAAGTGTTTGCTTTCTTGCCTATAGACGTCATCACCCCCCACCTGCCAGCTTGTTATCAGAACTGCTGCTTAGGCTGGCAGAAGCGATTAACTTGCTGCAGTTGAGAACTGTCATCTAAAGTGGTTGACAGCTTGTGATGTAGAGATATAGCCTGGTAACAGCCTTCTATTGGCTAAACGGATTTTCTTTCTGCACTGAGAACTTCAGCCCCACCAGAAAAACATTTGCCCCCAAAGCCACAACATCCTGCCTACAGGCCTGCACATGTGCCACTTTTCATCAAAAGGGAACTTGGGGTTCAAATGTCTTCTGCCTTACCTGCTATCACCGTGTTCACACACTCATAGAGGAGCGACATGGCTGATGTGCTGGTGGGTGGGAAGAGAAAAAGACAACACCAGCATTTGAGACATAAAGATGTTCTCCTGAGTTCAGGGCAGCATCGTGACTGTCAATTCCTACCCACCCACCCCCAATTTTATATTTGTGGTAGGTTCTTTCCAGAGTGGATAAATATCTTGATTCTTATTTTTTAAGAATTCATTTTAGATCCCCCCCCTTTTTTATTTCAGTGGTTTTTTTAAAAAAAGGCTGGAAACCTACAGTAACAGTCTCTTAAAACGGAATCCAAGATCTTTTATGAAACCCACGATGGCCGAGCCTGTGCCGCCAGAGAGGTGGGATGGGATCAGCATATGGGGAAAAAAAGCCAAAGCAGAGAAATTACTCTGAACCATGTCTGGATCAAAACCTTGGCAACGCAAAGCACAGATCTGATTCTCAACAACTGCTCTCATGAGCCATGCTTGGCGTTACACCTGGACTGAGCAGCCGTTGTGAAAGACAACAGCAGCCAGAGGTCATTTCGGGGGGGATCGCAGTTCCCCCGGGTGAGGTACGGGGGGGAGGGCACATGACGAAGCCCCGCCCCCTGCTTCCAGCCGCCCCGCTTCTGGCCCTCATTCAGCCAGGAGGAGGCAGGAGAAGAGAGAGGGTAAGTTGCTTCCTCCTTGCCTCCTCCGCCGGTGCACTGCAGCAGAAAAAGCTGGCTGAGCCACAAACTCCCTGGTTCAAATCCTTCCCGTGACAAACTCACAATGCAGCCTCTGATGA
>NW_015164347.1:50575-52514 GCF_001447785.1 Gekko japonicus | reverse complement strand
TTCTCCTGCTTCTGTAGGCCGGGAGCTGTGGGGAATACTCCCCCCCCCCGCGAGTATCGCGGGTCCCGCTTCTTGTTGCTTTTAATAGCATGGAAGGGCTCCTTGTGCTAGAGGGAAGTGCTACCATTAGCCAAGAGGATCCACAGGATCCAGCCCAGGACCTGACTCTCGAGAGCAAAGATGATCCACACGAAGCCGGTGCACTGCAGCAGAAAAAGCTGGCTGAGCCACAAACTCCCTAGTTCAAATCCTTCCCGTGACAAACTCACAATGCAGCCTCTGATGAGACACTCGCTCTCTCAGCTGCAGGCCCTGCCCACCCTGTCCTACAACGCAAGGGTGTCAGTGAACTACTTCGCAGGGCTGTTGTAATGATTACAACAGAAAAATTCATAACCCCAATTTTTTTACATAAACGTCATATTAAATAAGGTTTAAGAGACTGTTGTAGTGTTTACAATATTTACACCTGTCTAGAGAAGTGTTGACAATATTTACACCTGTCTAGAGATGTGAAATTTTGAAGCTCGGGAAAAAACCCATTTCCCCCCTTTTTTCGGGGGTGAAACGGAAATTTTCGGAAAAATTGAAAAAAAAATGCTACATTAGCACTTCTTTTTTCTTTTCCACATTGAAAGTCATTCTGTTACTTTAGGAACATAAAATATGACTATGGACAATTTTACTTAGCATGAAATTATCACAACCAGCATATTAAAAATAGGGTATCCAAACAATTATTACAAAGTTTAATTTGTAACCTAGGACTTGCTTGTCCTCAGTGCACAGCAATTTGATTAATCTGATACCACACATATTTTTTAGAAGTTATTTGGAAAATATTTGAACACCTTGTCTTAAAATATTTTACTCATGATGTTAAAACAAAACGTTCCATAATCTTCTCTTTTCTTTTTTCAATTTTTCGGAAAAAAGCAAAAAAGGCTTCAGGGAAAAAATTGAAAAAAACCAATTTCCCCCCTAATGTTTCCAGTTTTTTTCTGGGCCTTCACATCTCTAAACCTGTCAGCTAAACTGCACAGATTATTTTATCTGCTGCTCGGCTTCGAGCTGCCATCACTGCAAAGTGTCAAAGGTTTTGATTGCCTTCCTGGGAAGCAAAAAAAAAAGGGGAAAAAAGGCAGCCCACTATGCTACAGGGACCCTTACAATCTAGTAAATCTGCAAGAATGATAATCTTGATTCAGGAAATATAGGGAAGACCCTCTGCTCGGCATGTGGAAGGTCCCAGGTTCAATCCCTGGCATCTCCGGTTAAAAGGACCAGGCAGCAGGTGATGTGCAAAACCTCAGCCTGAGACCCTAGAGAGCCGATGCCAGTCTGAGCTGACAATACTGAACTTGAGGGACCAAGGCTCTGATCCAGTTACGAGGCAGCTTCACGTGCTCTCATGTGTGATTTCAGTCTCTCTTCTGGGTGATCCAACCATTCAACACAATTGTTTTTTGATTCAAATCGATCCACCCCGTGCCCTCTCTCCAGTAACCACCCTTCTTCCCTGCCATGTTAGATGCTGACTGGGAAGGTGCCCCACACGACTGCAGTCTGCCACAGGAGGTGGCAGCAGCCACAAGCATGGACGGCTTCAAGAGAGAATTAGATAAACATATGGAGCAGAGGTCCATCAGGAGTTATTAGCCACAAGGTATAGACAAGAACTTTCGGTCTGGGGCAAGGGATGCTCTGTATTCTTGGTGCTTGGAGGGGCAACAGTGGGAGGGCTCCTAGTGTCCTGGCCCCACTGCTGGACCTCCTGGCGGCACCTGGTATTTTTGGCCACTGTGTGACACAGAGTGCTGGAGTGGATGGGCCACTGGCCTGATCCAACACTGTCTTCTCTTATGTTCTTATGTCTGGGGCAAGTGATACTCTGTATTCTTGGTGCTTGTGGGGGGGGGGGGCAACGGGGAGCGGGCTT
>NW_015164347.1:38631-50473 GCF_001447785.1 Gekko japonicus | reverse complement strand
AAGTCTGGGCGCCGTCACCAAGCCACTAAAGAGGGGGGGGGGGGGGGGGAGAGATGAAAGGATGGAGGAGCCACATCACAATTCCACTAAGCCAAGAGACTAGGGCAACACAAAGACTTCACTTTCAGTTACCATTCGAAAACAACTTTAGGCAGGCAGTATGACAATGCTGGCAGGTGGCAGGAGAGATGCCGAACTTCTCGCATCCCCCTGCTTGCCAGGTATCCGCTGTCACCTAAAGCAGGCCACGTTCCATTGGAAACCAGAGTGCCAGTCCAGCCCACTGGCTCTTGGCTTCTTACAACAAACCAAATCTCATATGGGGTGGAGAAGTGGGTGGTGCCAGAAGGACCGAACGCTGTCATTGCCGCAGAGCTTTGGCCCCTACAGTGCTGCTGCTCAAAAAGTGATCAGATCCTTTCTCAAAAAATCAAGGTCCTCCTAGCCTATATGCAGCCAGCTCATCTCCTCTCTCCCCGCTCCCCAGGGCCTTTTTGCGTTCTGGAGAAGCACCATTCTTTTAAAGAGGAAGGCAGGTAAGACTTGAGGGCTGTTGGGTTGGCAGTACAGTGACATCAAGACAAAACAACAACAAAACAGTCGTGAGTATTGTCAACAGCTTATTCAACAGTCAGGCACCGTCCTCAGAATCACAGAGTTGGAAGGGACCTCCTGGGAGTCAGTTTGGAAGGGACCTCCTGAGAGCCAATTTGGTGTAGCGGTTAAGTGCGCGGACTCTGATCTGGGAGAACCGGGTTTGATTCCCCACTCCTCCACTTGCACCTG
Source organism: Gekko japonicus (assembly GCF_001447785.1). Classification (NCBI taxonomy): domain Eukaryota; kingdom Metazoa; phylum Chordata; class Lepidosauria; order Squamata; family Gekkonidae; genus Gekko; species Gekko japonicus. The sequence continues at coordinate 49,687 of NW_015164347.1, read as the reverse complement.
CTGATGTGACCTTGGCACGGCTGTTCCTGAAAGAGCAGTTTGTGTCAGAGCTCTCTCAGCCCAACCCATCTCACAGGTTGTCTGTTGTGGGGAGGGGAAGGGAAAGGAGTTTGTAAGCTGCTCTGAGACTCCAAGTGAAGGGCGGACTATAAATCCAATCTCTTCTTCTTCTTGGGTCATCTAGTCCAACCCCCTGCACAATGCAGGAAATTCACAACTACCTCCCCCACACACCTGGTGACCACTGTTTCACGCCTAGATGACAAAAAACCTCCAGGATCTCCAGCCAAACTGGCCTGGATAAAAACTGCTTCCTGACCCCAGAGTGGCGACTGGCATTTCCCTGGGATTGCAAGAAAGGGCCACGAGAACTAAGCCCTGGTGCAACCCTTCCTGCCCTCCCTCTCGCGTTCTGAGATCGCTCTGGTATCTCTTTCATGACATCTATTATGGTTTCCGGGCGACGAAGTGCTACAGCAGGGGGGTCCCCAACCTTTTCCAGTCTGTGGGCACCTCTGGAATTGTGACACGCGTCGGTGGGGCACAACCACAAAACGGCTGCCGTGAGGAGGAGGAGCCAACGACAAAAAGGTCAGGGAGTGAGCTTACGCATAACCCTAATAGTAATTCTTCAACGTTTCAGGCAGAAGTTCGCCTTTAACAGGATGCCTTTTAAAATGAACATACTTTAAAGTATTGCCTTGCAACATATACAAGCTTACCTTCAGTCACACAGTGAAGATCCTTGGTGCTGTGGTGGCAGCTGCTGCCAAAGGAAACTTAAAAAAAAAAAAATCTGAACAGCCAATCAGATCTCCTGTGGCCAACTAGAAACCCTGGTAGGCAAAAGCCCTACGGGCTCCATCCACTTTTTGAAACACTCGGCAGGAGCCATGGCTGGGTCGGCACCCACGGGCAGCACGTTGGGGACCCCTGTGCTGCGGAACACTCTCTCCTACGTGAATCCAGGAGACTACATGAACTCTGCAGTCTGCTCAAGCTGCAAGCGGCAACTGTGGCTAAGCCAAGGGGCTTCTGACAGCATTACTGCAAACCACAGCAGCTCCTCGAAAGCTTCTCAGATTACTCCCAAACAGTGGACTTGCCTTCCACACACACCCCATACCCAGCTGTAGGGGAGAACTGGTTATCTTCCAGGTAAAGGACAGCCAGTGCAGAGTCAGTGTGTAGAAGAAGAGACTGGGTTTATACCCCGCCCTTCACTTGGAGTCTCAGAGCGGCTGACAAACTCCGTCCCCTTCCCCTCACCACAACAGACACCCTGTGAGGTGGGTGGGGCTGAGAGAGCTCTTTCGAGGACTGCCCTTGAGAGAACAGCTCTGAGAGAACTTGTGACTGACCCAAGGTCATCCAGCTGCTGCAAGTAGAGGAGTGGGGAATCAAACCCGGTTCTCCCAGATCAGAGTCCGCGCACTTAACCACTACACCAAACTGGCTCTCGTAGTGTAGTGGCCAGAATGTTAAAGTACGATCTGGGAGACAAGGGTCTGGATTCCCAGGCTGCCACAAAGCCTCCTGCATGGAGCATGGGGGCCAGTGGCACAACCATGCAGCGTAATCTAACCTAACGGGCTTGTGATGATAAAATGCAGAAGGCAGAGTGCCCCAAGCTCCATGGAGGAAGGGCAGGGGGAAAAACCATACTAGGGCAGGCAAGACAATAACATGCTCTAGAACGGGGCCGGACGTTTGTCAAAACATCACAGAGTCTCCTTGGCAGTCAAGCTGAAGGGTTTGCCTGAATGCGGGAAGTTTGAAAGGGTTAAATCATTGACTGGACCTGAGGCTTTTGCTTCTTCTGCTTGCGTTCTCTGCTGCTGCTGCTGCAGGGACTGAGCCCTGTGTTCAGCCATCCACCCATACAAAACAGAGCGATCGAGTTCTCTGCTGCTGCAGGGACTGAGCCCCATTCCAGCCTACTGCAGACAAAAGGGTTACAACGAAAGCCATGGGGAAAGACCGGCCACAACTGGCCAATGTGAAACTATGGTTCCAAGGGAGTCTGAAAAAAAAATCACATTTCACATTAACCATGGTTAAGAGTTGTGCCAAGCAAACCAGGGTTAAGGCACTTCTTACCTTTCCGGCCACTTGTGATATGACAAGCAGGGAAAGGAAGCAGGACCGCAGTCGGCCACGGCTTCAAGGCACATTGGGGTATCTTAACCAGGGTGACAGCTACAAGCCAAGGTTAATGCCAAAGCACAGCTAAGGATTATGTCTGCAACGGGCCACTGGTTTGGTGAGCGGCAGCAACTGGCCTGTGCCGCAACAGAAACACTTCAAAAAACAATTTAGCAGACAACAGTCAATTGTTCCAGGAAGTGGCGTCCGACATGTGTCTCCCACAAATCTAGAACCACCAGGCAGCAGAGGGCAGCTGGCGTTGACCCCCAGGCGTCATATGCTAAGGCAGAATCAACTGTATCGTTTTGGTTTACATCAGCTGAGAATCTCACAGGTGGTAGGCTGAAAGGCCCGGCAGCTAATCGACTACGATGGGAGGAGGGGGGGGAGGAGACTGGAAAGAGGGGTGGGTTCGAAGTATACATACTGTCTGCTCGGCTGCATTTCTCGGAAGCCCACTACATTTTTATCTTTGACTGTGCTGCAATGAACTTTACCCGCTTTAGGTAATTGGAAGAGAGCACGCTGGCTGTTTGAGAAAGAAAGGAGGATTAAAGCAGACACTGCCGGGTCCTTCCGCTAACCTCCCAGAGAAACTGCTCCGTCTTTCCCTTTCTCCTCTAGTCTACTGACACGTCTTCCTGCTCTCCCCGTCGTCCACAGCAGCATTCTGGGGGTGGCGCTGTTGTGCCCGCTTGTGGCACACTGGCTCAAGGCAATGACAGCGAGAGAAGCAGGCCCCTGAAGATGATGCCCAGGGGCCGGCTACGAGCAAGCGGCCGCACCAGCTCGTAGACCCGAAGCTTCGCTAAGAGAGTCGAGAGATGTCGACCACACGCACACACGGCTCATCGGCCAACAGCCTAGAAGTGGCAACCCAACCGGGAAGAGTCAACCGACTTACCTATGTATGAGGTTGGTCAAGGGTTCGATCAGCTTCTTCCCCAGCCTGGGTTCCAGTGGAGTGAGGGCACCAAACTGTGTGTAGGAAACAGAGAAAAGAGAGCAAGCGGCTCAACAGCTGTCAGAGGATGGGAATACGCTATCCACAGGGAAGTGTCCCAGCAGCCGGGTTGAAGTGGAAATCACTGTTCTGCATGAGTGAAAATTTTAGTTCTACAGATGGCTGCCTGTGCGCATGCCCAAACTGAGAGAGAAAAACAACAGCGAAGCACGCTCCCACGTCTGGATGGCGGGGAGCGATGTGGCTGCGCAGTGATCCGGAGCAAGGAGGTGAGTGTGATCATGATTCTCCAGGTTAAAAAAGACCGCATCAGGGCCGTAGCTGTTTAAACCGCTCCCAGCACACCGTCTGACCGCACCCACTGAGGGGATAACCTCCCTGGAACAGACTGCCTGGCAGGATCGATGAAGGCAAGAGTTGCTGTGCTGGACCAGAGCTCAAAGTCCTATTTAACCCAGTGCCCTGTTTCCAAGGGCGGCTCCCCCAAAAAACACCTCTGCCCCTCCAAAAAGAAAGACTGTAGAACGGGGTGGCCAAACTTGCTTAATGTGAGAGCCACATAGAATAGGACACACACTTTTTATTGAAACATATGCAAATTTGCTTTTTATTAACGTTAAATGAGACCACCAAAAATAAAAAGGGGTAAAAACAGATATTGATAATATTTGCCCAATAATATTTATTTGTTTACTAATGATATTTATTTGTCTAAAAGAGAGAGAGGTGGAAAGAAAGAACAAAAGAGGTGGAAGGAAAGAAAGAGAGAGAAACGAAGAAAGCAAACAGATGGGGGAGGGAGGGGGAAGGAAGGGAGGGAGAGAAAGAAAGGAAGGAAGAAAGGGAGAGAGAGAAAAAGAGAAAGGTGGAAAGAAAGCAAACAGAAGGGGAGGGAGGGAAGGGGAAAAAAGGAAGCAAACAGATGGCTTGGGGAAGGGGTTTAAAGAGACACATGCCTTCTCCAAGCCAGCTGGAGTGTGTGCGGGTGCTTTGAGAACACATTTAAAGTTAAAGTTGCTTTCTTTCTCTGCTTCCTTAGCCAGTGCTCCCCAGCCTACCTGGGGAGGGGAGCACTGGGGAGGGGAGCACTGGCTAAGGAAGGGAAGACCACCCATCAGGGAGGCATGCCTCCCCTTTGCTTCCCCAGCTGCCCGGCCGGGAGCCCCACAGTATGTGTGAAAGAGCCACATGTGGCTCCCGAGCCAGTTTGGCCACCCCTGCTCTAGAAGATGGCAGAAAAAAAAGACTTTGATCCTAAACCGCGCAAGAGCAGTCATGTTAAAGGAATCCCCTCATCTCCCCCTCTTGCTGAACCTTTCTCCCCTCTTCCCCCAAATCCTCTTCATGGGCCCAAAGGAACAGTGCACCTCTCCCTCCCTTCCCCAACCCTTCTCTATGGCGTGCATATGTTACAACAGCATTCCCCTTCGTTGCTGCTTCAATACTGCCCCAACCAGGTGCCTCATACGCTCACAAGAATAGCATACGGCAGATGCATTTGTCTGCTATGCCTGGTTTCTCAGATGTAGCCTACTTCTCCACGCAGGGGTTCCACTGAGTCATCATCTGGTCTATTTACAAAGGCATCTGAGCTAGCAGCTGTCACATCTGGTGGCAGGGAATTCTGCAGGCAAACGGTGTGCCTCACAAGGCATGTTGTGCCCAGGGGTCATTCCGTAGAAACAGAGGTGCGGGAGCTCATTAGCATAACTTATTTGCATATGCCACACCCCCTGACATCACAGAAAGTGTGTCAGAAGGCAACACCCCACCGCTCTGGCTCCACTGGACTGTTTTGGATTGCTAGCTACTGAAGGGGACGGGACGGGACGTGCAGATCTGTCCTCGCAGAGGAGGGAGAGCTTGTACCTGAATAAAACCTGGTCTTAAAGGTTTTGGACTGTTTTGGGCCGGGGGGCCGGGGGCTCTGCAACTTACCTGGCTGCTTCTTGCTCTGACTTGGGGCTGCTGGGAGCAGGGGGTGGGGTTTGTTGCATGTGCTCGCCCCCTAGGCTCTTTACTGCCGGAGCTCCGCTCCTGTGCGCTCCTGCCGGAAATGACCCCTGGTTGTGCCTATCCTGAACTTGCTGTTAGTCAAGTTACCTGGGTGACACCCAACTAAGGAGATGTTCTCTCTTTCGACACAGAAGTCACAATACATGAGCTACCATCTCTCTCCTTCTAGTTCTTAGGCAGGGCTTATTTTTGAGAGTTAAGCATAACTAAGACTGTATTGGCATCTCCACAGCCAACACAGCTCTCTACGTGTTTAGAGAGACTAACTCAGAACTTTCGATACTTCAGATAACTAAAAACCCAGGAAGAGCAGAGTGCAAGGGTAAAAAGTTACCTGCTCTCAGAGAATCCAAGCCCTACATTTCTGTAGGACTGCGCTTCCTGACCGGAATGAGCCACGGCTCAAACAGCGTGTTGTGCAGAGATACAACGTTCTCTGAGGACAGGTGCTTTTGCTCCATCTTTGCCCTGAGGGTGATGGAATGCCCACCTGCTGCAGTAGGGGGCTCCCCGGGCAGGCTTCCCTGTGAGTTGGCACACCTCTGTGGAAGGGCCCATTGTTCAGTTTCGCAAGCAGAAAATTCAGGGTTCAAACACCTGCACTTCCAACTGCCGTGAGTCAACAGTACAGAGGTAGATGGACCCATGGTCTGATTCAGCACAAAGCAGGTTCATTAAGAGACAGACTCAGAATTTGCCAACCAGATGTGGCTTCCCGCAGCAACTGGTCCAAAAGTTACCTGCTCTCAGAGAATCCAAGCCCTACATTTCTGTAGGACTGCGCTTCCTGACCGGAATGAGCCACGGCTCAAACAGCGTGTTGTGCAGAGATGCAACGTTCTCTGAGGACAGGTGCTTTTGCTCCATCTTTGCCCTGAGGGTGATGGAATGCCCACCTGCTGCAGTAGGGGGCTCCCCGAGCAGGCTTCCCTGTGAGTTGGCACACCTCTGTGGAAGGGCCCATTGTTCAGTTTCGCAAGCAGAAAAATTCAGGGTTCAAACACCTGCACCTCCAACTGCCATGAGTCAACAGTACAGAGGTAGATGGAACCATGGTCTGATTCAGCACAAAGCAGGTCCATTAAGAGACAGACTCAGAATCTGCCAACCAGATGTGGCTTCCCGCAGCAACTGGTCCGATCCCTTTGCCTTGCGCCACTGACCTTCCTATAATACAGGTGATCTTACTGAAGAGCACAGGTGCCGAAGGCCCCTTTTACTGTCCAGGTTCCTAGTCGAGGAAGGCATCATCCTCTGCAGTCTTGTGCATTTCATCTCTCCCCGCCCCCCGCCCCAGCTTTTAACGCTTCCAGATGCAGATGACACTTCCCTAAGCTCATTATGCATGCCGCCTGCCTCTCTTCCCTTCTTCCCAACCACTCCGCCTGCAAGCGACAGGTCTGCTGCTCGCTTCGCACCCTCTGCTAACAAGGAGGGCCAGCCCCAGGGCCTGCTGAGACTTGCCAGTTTGATGATTTTAATGAGGACCCAATTGTTGGTGGAGGACGTCATCAGCTTAAAAAAGAGCGGAGCGAGGGAGAGATAGTTCTTCGGATTACGACGGGCGAGCTCACATATAACATTCACAGCAGCCGACTGGACCCCTGGAAGAGAAGGGTGGGGGTGTTATCTGAACAAGTGGGTTTGAAGAAGCAAAAGGGTCACGGACACAACAAAACTACAGCAACACTCCTAGTACCCAGTTAAACATGTGGGACAACCTCTGTCAAGGAGGAAGGGGGAGCAGATGAGTGTAGCATAGAGAAAGAGGAGAAGGAGATTGGATTTATACCCTACCCTTTACTCAGAGCGGCTTACAATTTCCTTCCCTTCCTCTCCCCACAAAAGACACCCTGTGAGGTAGATGGGGCTGAGAGTTCTGAAAGTACTGTGACTGACTTAAGGTCACCCAGCTGGCTGCATGTGGAGGAGTGGGGAATCAAACCTGGTTCTCCAGATTAGAGTGCGCCGCTCTTAACCACTACACCAAACTGGCTCTCAGAAAGGCACTCTCATCCTGTGGTATATTTCTGCCCTGTTCATCGCAGAATTCCAATCCAGGAGTGACTGCTGTGAAATATACACCTTCCTCTGTCTCTATAGCCTGTTTTAGACATAGCCGCAGTTCGAGGTTTTGCAAAAAGGGCAGCACCCCCCCCCCAACAACCTCCTCGCTACGTAGGGCCAGTTAAACTTTGGTTTCTATAGCAAGCTATGCTTTGTTTTTACAACCAAACTACAAAACTATGGGCTGGATCCAACTGAAGACTTCACAGGAGGTGCTGGCCGAACAGACCTTTCCCCAAGCAGCTCACTCTTTGTCCCAAAAATCTTCTCCGAGAGGGAGAGCCATGCAAAGAAGATTCACAACACTGTGAGCCACCGCAGTGAGAACAGGAATTCACTGTCTTCTCCCTCCTCTGCTGACACAAGCGGCAAGCAGGAGGAGGAGGATGCAATTTTACTTGATTCTACTTTGTTGCTGCAGCTCCTCCACACCACACCGCACTTTGTTTGCAAAGTTCTCCTGACCATCAGAAAGGATTTTCAAAGCAAGCACCAAGAAGCATTGGGGAAGGCAAGGAAAGAAGGCCCGAAGGTAGTGAGTTATTTCCACTGACGGTTCACAGTCAGCGACAGATTGATCTCCTTGTTCTCTCTGACCTCAGTGAGCTGACACAAATACGTTTTGTCTCAAGGCTGTGTGTAAAACCAGGCCATCTCCCAGAAATAACACCGGGAAACAAGCTCTCCCCAATCCTTCCTTCACACGTGCAAGAACTCTCAACTGGAAATCTTGCTTCTGAGTTGTGTTCTGGCCTTGCCGCCAGCTTACTCTTTCAGAGAAGCTCTTGACTGTTTCCACAGTACAGAGGAGGAGGATTAAGGCAGAGACCGCTTGCCAACATGACGGGAACAGATCTTGGCACGTGAGAGTATATTTAAAACCCTACACTTCAGCCACTGGACCAAAGCAGTGGAAAATGGAAGGGGGTGTACAGCTCCAAGGCAGAGAGCCAGTTTGGTGTAGTGGTTAAGTGCGCGGACTCTAACCTGGGAGAACCGGGTTTGATTCCCCACTCCTCCACTTGCACCTGGATGGATGACCTTGGGCAAGCCGTAGTTCTGATAAGAGCTGTTCTTGAAAAAAGGGCAGTTTCTGTTAGAGCTCTCTCAGCCCCACCGACCTCCCAGGGTGTCTGTTGTGGGGAGGGGAAGGGAAAGGAGTTTGTCAGCCGCTCTGAGACACCTTTGGGTAGTGAAGGGCAGGGTATAAATTCAATCTCTTCTCTTCTTCTTCTTGTTTGGTCCAGCCTTTCACTGAAGCTACAGAAGAAGCACCAAGAACAGCATCTAAGTACTGGGTTCCCTTCTCCCCGACATCCAGCCGAATGCCTCTGCCCTGGCGCCAGGCTGCAGGTGACAGCTGCTGTGCCAGCCAAGGGAGGAAATGCAAAATACAGAGGCACTACAGCACGAGGAATGTAGCCTAGATGCTGGCGTGAATCCCAGAGAAAATTTCTACAGACGGAAGGGATTTCCGCCCGCGGAGAGTGACTTCCCCGATTCCCTTCGAAACACCCCCGAAGCGCTGCTCCAGGGGGAAAGGGGGGGAGTCATAGGTCCCACAGGGGGTGGTGGATGTCTGTGAAAATCACATGGACATCTCTTCTGCCCATGGAAATCCACCACAGGTTCCAGTCTAATGAGAGGGAGTTGGACGGGGCATCACATCAACTTTGGCCCAAGTGGAGAACATGGATGAGATTTTGGACACCGGAGTGGAAAAGGAAGGAGAAAACCAGTCAAAACTTCCAGACATCCAGAAAACTTTTCACTGCTATAGACACACACACACACCCCTCCCGGTTCTTACTCCATTTCATTTTTTGAGATTTGTCCCTCGCCAGTTTGACTGCTATCAGATATGCCCTCCCCACGCAAGGCAAAACTTTCTCGTTCCTGTTTCAGCTCTACTCACTAACCGGGATCAGGGTCTTCCAGTTTCTCCTTAAGGCGAGGGAATGCAGGCCGAAGGGATTCAGGGTATTTCAAGAACACTTTGTACATGATTAGCACTGCCTTCTTCCTGATGTAAGGCTTGGTGTGAGACATCTGGCGGAGGGAGAAGAGACAGAAGGAAAAGCTAATTGCGCGCCTCTCATAGTCTGATGGCGATTTATCTAAGATTTGTTCCATGGGTCCTGCAAGAGGGAATTAGATAAACATATGGAGCAGAAGATGGGAACTCTCAAGCTGGGGCAAGGGATGCTCTGTATTCTTGGTGCTTGGGCGGGGTGGGGGTGGGGAGCAACAGTGGGAGGGCTTCTAGTGTCCTGGCCCCAGTGCTGGACCTCCTGATGGCACCTGGTATTTTTGCCACTTTGTGACAGAGTGTTGGACTGGATGGGCCACTGGCCTGATCCAACATTGGCTTCTCTTATGTTCTTAGCTCCCCCCCCCCCAGTATGCTTAAGAGTCTGCTGTGTGAAAGAAATGACTCTCCACAGTTTGCCCAGCAGCTTGGGAATCAGATACAGAGAGGCATGACAAAAGGCATGGCTCTGCTCACCTGACTTCTGGGTAAAAGCACCAGCAACTGGCAGCCAGATAACTGTGACCTCTGAAAATTAGATCTGGATGTGTGATTGTCTTAGGGCAGGGATGACGAACCTTTTAGAGACCGAGTGCCCAAACTGCGACCCAAAACCCACTTATCGCAAAGTGCCAACACGGCAATTTAACCCAAATATTGAGGTTTTACTTGAGAAAAAACAACTCATACATTAACTTAAGATGATCCAAACAAAGTAAGGAAAGCAATCCCAAATGCTTTCATTTACTTAAAATTATTTGGCAGAGAATTCAACACTTAATGGTCTGAGACTGGCTGGGGCGATGGCATGCATGCCCGCAGAGAGGGCTCTGAGTGCCACCTCTGGCACCCGTGCCATAGGTTCGCCACCACTGTCTTAGGGGCTCAACCCACAACCCCTCTTGCCCTCAGAGGAATGTGGTGCTGCCATGCCACGGGGAAACACAGTGCAACGAGCTGCACAGCTCTCTCCTTGTTCTGGCAGTGACACTGTGGCTGGGAGGAAATGTTTCCAGGGTGTCGCTAACCTGTGGAACTTGCTGCCCCAGGAAATAGTGACTGCTTTTAATGGGGATTAGAAAAATCTATGGAAGAGGAGAGGGCAATCAGTGGCTAATAGCCATGAGGGCGACACGGAGCTTCTGATGCAGAAGGGCAGGGCCTCTGAATGCCAGCGGTAGGAGGGCAATTACACGGAGAGGCCTTGGTCTTTGCGCCCCTGCGTACGGATCTCTTCCCAGGGCATCTGATTAGCCACTGTGTAAAACGGGATGCCGGACCAGATGGACTATCGGTCTGATCCACACCAGGGCTTCGCTCATGTTGAGAGCCACAGGCCCTGCTTTGTTCCCCAACTCAGCGGTTTGCAAGCTGGCTCCTTTCCATAGCATCTGCTACAGAACCCCGTGCACCAAAAGGGACGCTGGGGTGCAGAAAGTTTCCCAGAGTCACTGACCAGACCTATTCAGCCTCACTGTCGCTCCACATCATTTGTGTCCCCTGGAGTACACTAAAACCAAAGCTGCTCATTACCGGTACGTAAGCGTAAGTACTCTAATGCTTACTTCTTGGGCCGATGTCCACCTATACGGCCAATCTTTGGAATAACTGCTGAGTGTAGCCAAGTGTATCCTCTGGACAGTGACCTTCAAAGGGGTGACAGAAAGCCTCAAGGAGGCTCCAAAGACGCAACTTGGTGCTGGGGGGGGGGTCAACAGTGGGAGGGCTTCTAATGTTCTGGCCCCACTGGTGGACCTCATGTCACCTGGTATTTTTGGCCACTGCGTGACAGAGTGTTGGACTGGATGGGCCTTTGGCCTGATCCAACATTG
>NW_015164347.1:30541-38591 GCF_001447785.1 Gekko japonicus | reverse complement strand
GGAAGGGGGGTGCCTTGTTTTCTTGTGGGGGGGGGGGGGGAGGGGGGTCAACAGTGGGAGGGCTTCTAATGTTCTGGCCCCACTGGTGGACCTGATGTCACCTGGTATTTTTGGCCACTGCGTGACAGAGTGTTGGACTGGATGGGCCTTTGGCCTGATCCAACATTGGCGTCTCTTATGTTCTTATGTTAACTTTCCCCCAGAAGGCAGGAACAATAGAAGCACTGTGGATGTCAGAGAGCGGCTACAGCTCAGCGGAAGAGCATCTGCTTGGCATGCAGAAGGTCCCGGGTTCAATACTCGGCATCTCCAGTTAAAAGGACCAGGGAGGAGGTGATAGGAAGCACCTTTGTCCGAGACCCCGAAGAGCCATGACCAGTCTGAGCAGACAATACTGACTTTGATGGACCGACGGTCTGATTCCGAGGAAGGTAGCTTCATATGTGACAGGGAAGGAAGAGGGACTGGCCCCACTCCAGCAACTCACCAGGGTCATGATATCGTTTGCCAAGTCTCGAGCCAAATCTGGAGTCACGAAACAGGACAGACCGGTCAGTGCAACTCCAGTATCATACTGATTAGGGCTACTGAGATCCTGGGGGGAGGGGGGGGGGGGGGGGAGAGAAAGAGGAAGAACAGCTTTAGTCTACCTGGCAATCCCAAATTTCAAATCTAGCACCAGAGTTTAACATGTCCAAGCAACGCACCACTTCAGACTACCTGCAGAAAATATTTTTAAAAGCTGAGTGCCTTAATTGTTCTACAAGCTACAAGCATGGACGGCTTCAAAAGGGAATTAGATAGGCATATGGAGCAGAGGTCCATCAGTGGCTATTAGCCACAAGGTATAGATAGGGACTCTGGGGCAAGGGATGCTCTGTATTCTTGGTGCTTGAGGGGGTCAACAGTGGGAGGGCTTCTAATGTCCTGGCCCCACTGGTGGACCTCCTGATGGCACCTGGTATTTCTCGCCACTGTGTGATACAGAGTGTTGGACTGGATGGGCCTTTGGCCGGATCCAACATTGGCGTCTCTTATGTTCTCCATCTACAGTGTGTCATGTCCCCCCCCACGGTCCCCCACATCGGCAGACAACCTTTTAATTACAGAGAACCGCTTTGGGAGACAACTTGTCTTGTGAAGTGAGATAAGAATAAGTGAGGGAAGAAGGAAAAGCACAAGGATGAGAAACCACACCAGGGGAGGAAGACTTACACAGAAGCAACTACGAGTAATGGCATCTCAGCAATGATGGAGCAGTCCCTCCCCCCCCCCATCCAGAATGGAGCCACTCACCTTTCGGATCTGGTTGGTCGTCAGCATGATGACATCCGTTCCTTCGTGGAAGCACTGAGAGGAGGCCAAGTATCCAATCCTCTGTGCAGTGAAGGGAGAGAACAGTGTGAACCAAGGGCTGAAATAGCCACATTATCCTCATCTACGCAGGGGTCCGGCAGCAGACTAGTATATACATAGCGTTCTGCAACTTCACAGCTGGTACAAGAGGGAGAGCTACAGCGGGGCAACTATCAGGGCCGTGACACGAGGCCACGGGAGTACTGAGCTTTCTTGGAATCTCAGCTCCTGTTTGAAGGAGGGGCCCTTCTGGTTATGAAAATCACATTCGGAAGCGTGCAAATAAAGTTAGGCAGAATTTCAGAACCCAGGATAGTGGCTAAATCCAGGAGGTGGGGCCTCAACTGCCTACATACTAGCAAAACCCAGAGTAAATGGCGTGGACGTGCACCATCTGAATCCAGCTTTGCTTGGCTCCAGTGTTCCCTCTAAGCTGAGTTAGTGTGAGCTAGCTGACAGTCTTTTAGCCTTCGGCTCACACATTTTTTGTCTTAGCTCAGGAAGGAGGGCTCCAGAGCAAACTAATCCATGCAGTAGCCAAATCACCTGCTCATCACTTTAATGCCAGTAGCTCACAAAGTAGAAGTTTTGCTCACAGGACTCCACCGCTTATAGGGAACATTGCAGTTGGAATAAATAATAAATAAAATCAAACAGAGGGCTAGTTCTAGCTTCTCCTAGACCAGGAAGTCTGAAGATTACAGCCCCATTAAATGCTGTGTGTGTGTGAGCGCACACGTCAGCTGTTAGCAGCCTTGAAGAAAACAGGTTAAGACTCGGCCAAAGGAGGAAATTTGGCAATTCAAGTTTGAAGACTTACTTTAAAGGTAAACTTTGATGCGCTCATGACTTCGATAATATTGAAGGCAGCCCAGCTGATGTCATAACCCAACATTTGCAGCTGTAGGGAACAAGAGAAAAATTTCAGACAAGAAGGGCTAAAGAAACGATCCTGTGGACTTCAACAAGCAACTTGATACCCAGCCTTTGGGCTTGGTGCCCGAAGCAGCATCTGCATCGAACAGGCACAGGAAATCCCCTGTGTGCAGAGTCAGCTGGTCCTTCTCACCGAGTCCTGCCTACTCCAATTGGAAGAGGCTTTGCGGAGTCCTTCCCCACACTTGCGACTGGAGATTCTTTAACTGGGGGTTCTGAGGATTGAACCTACACTTCTCTGCATGTAAAAGAGATACTCCACAACTGGACTGTGGTTTCTCCATGAAAGGGAGATGGGTCACAGGCTTACTCCATTCAATACTGTCCACTCTGGCTGGCAGCATCTCTCTAAGGGTTCAGGCTAAGAAAGGTCATTCCTAACACTTAGTATCCCAGAGCCTTGTGCCTGAATCCGGGACACAATGTGCTTCTCCACGGAGCTATGTTCACCCCCTCATTAAAGTAGTAACAATGGTAACAATGGAGGAGAAAAAAATGATCTCAACGGTATTTGAAAGAGAGAAAAAGCAAATATTTACAGGGCTATTTTGGGGCAGGAACGCACAGGAACAGAGTTCCGGCTGGCTTCAGAGTTGCCCACGCCCACTACAGCCAAAATCTCTGCATGCGTGGCTACAGAGGGAAGGCCTGGAGAGCACATATTTCTCTATTTCCTCTTACAACATTAGGATTTGGAGAAAACCAACAAAGCTTAATAGCATTAAGTTCAGAATAAACTGAAGGAAGGACTTCTTTACCCAATGCAAAATTCACTGGTCAAACTCATTTCTGCAAGAAATGGTGATGGTAACTGGCTTAGATGGTGTTTAAAAAAAGAGAGACTAGTCCAGTTCATGGAGGTGAAAGTCTACCAACAAGTATTCGCCTCAATAACCAAAATTAAACCTTCAAGTCTAGATATACTGTATCCCATGACGGTGAGGGAGCACTTCAGCTTCTTGGCCTGCTTGTGGGCATCCTGGAAACATTTGCTGGAAACCAAATGGGCACTGATCTGATCTGGCAAGGTTAATTCTTGGAGAAGTAAAATTCTGAGAAATTTTGAAATCAGATGTTTTGGAGAAAGTTGACCATTTCACTGCTTTAAACAAAAAATGTACAAATTCTGATTTGTTCTAGATTATACTGTTATGCCCTATGCAACCTTAGGACATGTATCTAAGTTTTTACCAAGTAGAACCCATAAATTTTGTAGTTTCAGTTGGGTAGCCATGCTGGTTTGCGGCAGAGGAGCAAGATTCAAGCCCAGTTGTACCTTAAAGACCAAAATGGCTTTGACTCTCAAATGTTTATACCCTGGTAATACTGTTGGTCTTTAAGGTGCTACTGGGACTCCTGCCCATACATTTTGCAGTAAACTAAAGTGTGCTATGTGGACAGAAATGCTCAGTCACATAAAGGCTAGCACATACTTGTATAAAGGTAAAGGTTACCTTGCTCGAAAGCCAGTCGAGTCCGACTCTAGGGTTGCGGTGCTCATCTCTGTTTCAAAGCCGAAGAGCCAGCGCTGTCTGAAGACATTTCCGTGGTCATGTGGCCGGCATGACTAAACACCAAGGCGCATGGAATGTTGTTACCTTCCCACCAAAGTGGTACCTATTTATCTACTTGCAATTTCTTGCTTTCGAACTGCTAGGTTGGCAGGAGCTGGAACTAGAGACGGGAGCTCACTCCGTCATGCGGCAACTCAGGTCTCGAACTGCTGAACTACCGACTTTCCACAGCCTGCAGTTCAGCGTCTTAACCACTTGAGCCACCGCAGCTCCTACATACTTGTATAGAGGTAACCATTGTAACAATTGTTCAGTGGTGTATTATCATACACATTACAGCATATTAATTGTGAATAAAATTAGTCACACCTAAACATACACTCGAAAATATTGCACACTTCTGAAGTTCACATAGGAATTATTCTCCAGTGCTTTAGACTAAAAAACCCTTTATATAAAATATTATGAATAAAATTGTTTCATAAAAAGCATTTCACTCCGTTCAAAAGAAAAGAGAAAGTTCTCATAAAGCCTATTTCCCCCTCTTTCCTTAATTTTTCCGGGTTTTCACGTCTCTATTCTTTCATCCCACTGAAACAAATTTCACATTTAGCATGAGTCAAAGCCTCATCCATTGTGTCCCCCAAAGGAAATAAAAAATTCTACTGCAGGAATGGTTGCATACAGGGACAGTCCTAGCCCTCCAAAGAAACAGGCAGATTGACCCCTAAACAGGGAAGGATGGAAGGCCATGAAAACATACACCTTACCCAAGGGAGATACTCACATAGGTAAGCTTGCAAACAGCATTTGCTTTCACTGCAATGTTATCCTGCTTCAGCTCTTGCTTGATCTCATCGATGCACTGCGAGATGTACTTTGCCTACAGGGAGAGAAGGGGAGGAAGTCAAAAACTCCTGCTTGGCCAATATTCCTGAAATCCACTATTTCAGAGCCACGTCTCACTCCTGTAACTGAGACATGCCAAAATACTTCAAATGCCTCTGCTGAAATGCAACAGGATTAATCCGCTACACCATCTCTCTATGAGGCACTAAAATGCATATTCCCTGCCTCGTAATGGACACAATGGGCAACTTCCCCTGTTCGGGCATATCTCTGTAGCAAGTGCCATTGAATCTTTTCATCACTCCTAATGCAAGAGAGACAGCAACATTTCCTTATCCTTTAGAAGGCCAACCTCCCAGGGAGTCTCTAATCTCTTGCACACTCTTGATTCTTTCAAGACTGGTAACCAGTATGAGAAATATCATGCTAGTTGATCACAGTTGATGGTGCAGGCACAATTTCTTGGTAAAGAAACTCAGCAAAGCTTTTTGCTCACATACAGCAAACCAAAGTACTGAGTGGGGTTTTATTCCCAGAGCCATGCGACAAACTGAGAAAGTTCAGATAAGGACAATCAGTTCCAGATGCTAGGTAAGAGCTTCCCATTTTCTGGTGAAGCCAAAATACTTTCCCCAAAGACCATCTCTGAAGCTTATGCTTGTGCTGAATTTTGGGCTGATGCGCACAGAACAGGTAATGCACATCAGCAACTGGGATACTTTCAACCCAAATTAATGTGCGACTGAACAACAACAAAAAACTGGGATACTTTCAACCCAAATTGTGGGCAATTGTACTCCAACAAAGGGAGTTGGGCACCCCAGATATATCTTATCCCTCCTTAGCTTAACAATAACTCCAACAAAGGGAGTTGGGCACCCCAGAATCTATATACCTTATCCCTCCTTAGCTTAACAATTTGTCTCAGCCAGAATACTAGTCACAACCACAGACTTAATAAGTTTGAGACTTATTTTCAAGGCTACATTCCTGGTTTTAGTAAAGAATGCATCAGTGGAGTAGCCACACTAAGGCGGAATCTGCATTTGTCTTTCCCACCAGAGTCCCAGCCTTCTGATTCCGTCCACATCCACATATGTTTATCGTCGTTTGGGGCGGCTCCACTGTCATTGCACCTCCACACTGCTTTAAAAGAATCTTCTCCAAACAACATTCAAACAAGCGTAGAGAAAGACGGCGTCACAGCAGCATGAAAATGATTTTAAAATGCAAATGCAGATACGGCCTAAGTCTTCTTGGTAGAGGAAAGTACATCGAGTCAACTGATGTATGACTATCCCGTAGGGTTTTCAAGGCAAGAGAAATTCAGAGCTGGTTTGCCCCTGCCTGCCTCCCGGTCATAACCCTAATATTCCTCGGGGGTCTTCCATCCAAGTACTAGACAGGGCTGACTCTGCTTAGCTTCCGAGATCTGACAAGTTTGGGTCAATCAGGTCAGGGCAGGTCTACTTGAGCTAAACAAAAGAGTCTAGTGGCACTTACTTCTGTTTCATTTTACTAGAGAAAAAAAAGTACATCGGGCAGGTCTTTGAGCTAAACAAAAAAGTCTAGTGGCACTTATTTCTGTTTTATTTGACTAGAAAAAAAGAGTCCATCATGATCGGCAGTGTGTGTCTGGAGAGTAGCGCCTGTATGCCAAATGGTGATGGTCAACAGATCTCTTAGATTGCATGCAGTGATTACGTGGGTAACATACTGAGAGTGTGGGCTAGATACTGGCTTTTATAAATCAGAATTCTGATCAAAGACTTTCCACCCCAAGTACTGATAGAAGAATATGGAATCTGTCATTGAAAAGGAGACAGGCTGAGGAGGTAAAGTTCAAGGGCTCTTCTTGTAGCTGGAGATAAGATCAGGCAGGAGACTGGAACTATGAATCCTCCTGCTGATACGGGACAGTCTTGGCAGAGACAGACACCAGTCCATAAACAAGAATCTAGCACAGGAACTTTTCCAGTCCCAACAACAGGACCTTGGAGAATTTAAGTCCAAGCACGCACACAGCCTCGCTCCCCCCCCCCGCATTTTCCAGCCCGTGTGACCGGGGCCCATGATCGGCAGTGTGTGTCTGGAGAGTAGTGCCTGTATGCCAAATGTACCGGGATGGTGGTGGTCAACAGATCTCTTAGATTACATGCAGTGATAACGTGGGTAACATACTGAGAGTGTGGGCTAGATACTGGCTTTTATAAATCAGAATTCTGATCAAAGACTTTCCACCCCAAGTACTGATAGAAGAATATGGAATCTGTCATTGAAAAGGAGACAGGCTGAGGAGGTAAAGTTCAAGGGCTCTTCTTGTAGCTGGAGATAAGATCAGGCAGGAGACTGGAACTATGAATCCTCCTGCTGATACGGGACAGTCTTGGCAGAGACAGACACCAGTCCATAAACAAGAATCTAGCACAGGAACTTTTCCAGTCCCAACAACAGGACCTTGGAGAATTTAAGTCCAAGCACTACTGTTGGATGGGAGACCCCCCCATAACAATCAGAGGAGATAGAACAGAAAGCCACTGTCAAATATTCACACTGCATAAACCACAGCCAGCCCCGCTCCCAAGCCAGCCAGTACGAGGCCACCTCTCTGTACTCTCTGCCGCTTCAGCACTGCGCACGCACACAAAATAAATTAAAGTTTCTGGAAAAGGAGTCTGGGGGTGGGAGGCTGGAAGTCAACAGTGCTGCCTGACCTTTGACACAGGACCTAAAAGGACTAGCAGAAATGCCCACTGGCATGAGTGGGAAAGAAGCTACAAAATCATTTACCCACTGAGTGTCAAGGCTGAGTAGGGTTTTAAATGCAGGTCTCTCTGTTCTTAGTCCAAATGCTATTCCCACTCCGGCCTCTCCAAGATCAAGCGGCATCCCTAGTCGTGCAACTCACTGTTTTTCAAACTAGCAGAGCCAACACGGTGGAGTGAACACATGGGCATGCTTGCCTTCAAACATCTGCTTGGCCAGGGAGCCAGGTGACCTTGGATCAACCACTGCCTCTCAAGCTTAACACCTTAAGAGGGCAAGGACAGAGTCATACACATGCTGCCCTGAGCTCTTTGGGGAAGATTCATGAAAGCTTGAAAAGAAAACTGTGTCATGATCTGGGCTGTGCCACCAGAGGCCTACCAGGCCCAGGGAGCCTGGCTAGCAGTAGGTGACAACTCCCAGAAGCCCCTGAGAGGTTTTGGAGCTAAAATTGACTAACAGGAAAAGAGGAGGGCTTGGAATAAAAGATCTGGAGCAGCAGGAAAAGCTGTTCTTCTTCCGAGAGGGCAGAGCCAGAAGGAAGCCTGCTGCAGGGAAGAAACCCTCATTTTGAGGGAAGGGTGAGTAGTCTAAGGCCACTGCAGATAGTGAGCTACGGACAGTATATT
>NW_015164347.1:5772-27875 GCF_001447785.1 Gekko japonicus | reverse complement strand
CTGCTTCCAGGTGCATTTCAAAGTGCGGCTTCTCACTTTTAGGGCGCTAAATGGGTTTAGGGGGTAGGACTGTCTCCTCCCATTCTATCCAGGCCCCCGCCCCCCCCAATCTGCATCTCTGTCAGCTGTGCTGCCATATTGGTTCAGGAGGCCATGGGCTTCCCTTTTCTGTGTACTAATTATTGCTGCATTCCTTCTGTGCTTCTTCGCTGCTGTAACGCTGTTATCTCTAAGATGTGCAGGTGGTGTAGTGTCTGGAGCTCAGGGAAGGCCATGGGAGCGCTATTGGTTTCATGGACAGTTTGCATGCTGTTTATGCCCAACAGACTGTTTTTAACAATCTGACGTTGTTTTAATTTTAAGCCTCCTCGAGCATGACTCTGAAGGGGTGGCACAGAAACATTCTAAATAAGTAAATGTAAGGGAAGTGCCTACTTAAGCCTGCTTCTGTCCATGGCCTCTGGGAACTGTCTAAAGTTTGTACGGAGTTGTGCACTGGAGGCTTGGGAAAGGTGACTGATGAAATTGCCTTTGGAATCTGGCTTGCTGGGGGCTTTAATTGCTTGGTTGCCTGCTTGGAAGGTCCTGTACCCTCCCTGCCTTGAGTCATGACAGCTGGTGGGAAAAGCAAGATATAAATATTTTAATAATTAAGCTAAACTACACTGAATGCCCTAATTTGAACGGAGGCCAGCTGGAGGAGGTGGTTTCATGTAAGAGCAGGCTCTTTCCGTGATAAACTTGACCCAAACCTGACCCAATCCATTTAGGGCTTTTGCGTACCAGAGACAAAAAAGATAAATTCTTTCAATAAAATAAAGCCAGTATGGCACAAAAGGAGAATAAAAAGTACAAAAGGTCTGAGGATACATTATATTCTGGGAGTATATTCTACTCAAAACCAAATCACCACGTATCTTGGGAATAGAAAAGCTGCAACAACACAAAAATGCCTCTAGTAGCACAAGTCACACACCTAAACATAGCATGCCTGAAAACACACTTTGACATGAGCCAGAATGTTTTGTCTGGATAGATTTGCCCCCTCCCCTTTCACCTATCTGAACAATTCACATCACTTCTGTTCTTCCAATAAAGCTGTAATTTTATTTTCAATCTGAAACAAAAGCTAATTTAACACCCCTGCTTTAAGGGGAAACACTTAATATTGCTAATTGCCTATGTACACATCTAGAGTATTTTTCTACCCCCAGGAACATCTCTATATGACTTGGGGAGAGGGTGTTAAATGTTCTCCAGCTTATCAGTAGGACCTGTTTCTCTCCACAACAATTAAAATGCTTCCCTGGATCAGTGGGGCTTTTTGGGGGGACGGACTTCATGGGGTATTTGGTACAAAAGAACCCTAATGACAAAAAAAATAGATTTCTTGGGTTCTTTTATACCCTGGGTTCCTTTTATTACAGAAAGAAACCTTTGTAAATGTGACTGTACTCTGGGGGCACTGTTTACTAATGATGACTCTATGACTGAAGAGGAAGAAGAGAAGAGTGTCTCAGAGCGGCTTACAAACTCCTTTCCTTTCCCCTCCCCACAACAGACACCCTGGGAGGTAGGTGGGGCTGAGAGAACTCTGACAGAAACGGCTCTTTTTCAAGGACAGCTCTGACAGAACTATGGCTGGCCAAGGTCATCCAGCAGCTGCAAATGGAGGTGTGGGGAATCAAACCCAGTTCTCCCAGATCAGAGCCCGCGCACTTAACCACTACACCAAATTGGACAAAGTTGTACAGCCACTTCTCTCTGCATTTTGTCAAAAAAGGTACAAGCAGGATAGTAACTTGGTTGTTTGCCAAGTTCTAAAAGAATCTCTGCGCAGGGTTATCAAAGTTCATGCAGCCAGCCTTTTACAGCCTTGTTACTTGGTGCTGGGGGACGGGAAGTCTTGAAAATAATGTATGTACTCAAAAGGAAGATAACCCCAAATGTAAGACCATCCCCTTAAAAATGTTACACAAAAACATTGGGCATAGCTGTAAATTGTGTGCAAATCAAATGCTCCCTCTAAGCTGTAGAGTCCTGTGAGCAAAAATTCTGCTTTGCGAGCTACTGGCATTAAAGTTGTGAGCGAGCCATTTGGCTACTGCATAAATTAGTTTGCTCTGGAGCCCTCCTTCCTGAGCTAAGACAAGAATGTGTGAGCTGAGGGCTAAAAAACTGTGAGCTGGCTCACACTAACCCAGCTGAGAGGGAACACTGAAGTCAACCCCCTCCTTTTTCTTGTGGTTTTTCGGGGGGGGGGGAGTCTTGCATTTCAGTAAATACTGTACCGTAGAAAACCTGAAAGTACATAAAACAAAGAAAGTGGGCAAGAAAGAGAAGAAGCAAAGACAGCAGAAAGGTTGAGGCTCAGGCCAACAGCTTCATCAACAAGAGCAAACATTCTGCTTCTCCCTTCCTGAGTATTTTGATTTCTCCAGCCAAAAAAAAGGCAAAGAAAAGAAAAAAAGAAATTCTCACTTTGCCCTGTCATGCGAAGCTGTTGAAAGTCAGGTGCAATCTTTCACACACTAAATTAAAAAAGGCCTAATTCAGTAACAGAGCAACCTCTCTGGAGAGACTGGTTTTGCATTTAAATATGAAATGGTCGCAAGCCCTGCAGTTTGGATATATGTCTTTTTCCATCCCACTTTTCTCCCACAATAAAAGAGGGCTCAAACTGCATAATATGAACAATACACACAAACCAGCAAACGCAACAAACCATCGTGTAGTGGTTAAGTGCGCGGACTCTAATCTGGGAGAACCGGGTTTGATTCCCCACTCCTCCACTTGCACATGGCTGGATGGCCTTGGGCAAGCCATAGCTCTGATAAGAGCTGTTCTTGAAAAAGAGCCGTTTCTGTCAAGAGCTCTCTCAGCCCCACCTTCCTCACAGGGTGTCTGTTGTGGGGAGGGGAAGGGAAAGGAGTTTGTAAGCCGCTCTGAGACTCCCTTGGGTAGTGAAGGGCGGGGTATAAATCCAATCTCTTCTCTTCTTCTTCAAAAAAGCATGCTTCTTTAGCTCTCCCAGAAAGTAGCCAAGAAGTGATTTAAAAGACTGAATCATAAAAATAAGGACAGAAGCAGGGGCCCAGGACACTGCTGGGGTGCACACTATCCTCGCTGAAGCTAAGCAGGTCTGCCTGTGTGTGCATAGAAGCCTTCCTGGGAATCCTAGGGCCATTGCCTCAAGTTCCGTGATAAAAGGAGCAACATTTCCGGGATGACCATCACCAGGGCAACTTATACCCAGACTCTCAAAGGCCAATCATGAAAGAACAGCTCATCACCCCCAGAGCAGACTGTCACGACACCAAGCTTCAGACCTAAAGGTAATCACAGCCTACCTATTAAGCCTGGCAGTGGATGCGCTAACTTCTCCATGGCCCGCCTACTGTATGCCCCTCCCAGTGATCCCGATCTCTATGGAAAATGCGTCAGGAGCAGATGCCCTTTGAAACTCAGAGCAGAAGGAACTCTCATGGTGAGTATCCAAGGTTCCACTCTCGCTCTGAAGAAGAGGGTATCTTGCAGTGGCACTTCCAGTAGTGATGAGTGGGAACTGGAGGGCCTCTTGCAACGGGACTTCCCAGTGATGAGTGAGAATTGACAGTCTCCTACCATATCCTACAGCACTCTACACGCAAAGGTGCTGTCGGCTGAGAAGAAATAAAGCCTCCACTGAGGCTTGATGATTGAAGACTCAAAACCAGGGCCTGTAAGACGGTGCTCTTCCGCCAGGCTTTTGAGTAGGAGCTGCCACCACCACTGTACCATCACCACACCACCACCATTAATTGGAGTGGGTACCATCGGGGAGTGAGATGGCCCTGGGATGAAGAATGGATAGCAGTGCTGTCTGGAACTTAATTTGTTACTTTGTTGTTCTGGGACCATCTTTACCAGAACCCCATATTGCTATTAAGGACTTTTATGACAACTAGAGCACCTGCACTTTATTGTATTGTATAAATGATTGTTTTATTATAATTGCAGACAGAAGAAAGGGAGATGAATCTCCTGACTCCTGTGAAAAGTTGTGCTCATCCAGCCTGAGCCACCACCTTGTCCTTCTGGAAGACAAGTGGACCTTTTTCTGACTGACAAGGCTCCCAGTTTCGACACCCTTGAGCTGAAATCACTGCCAGGAAAAAGAGGGTTTTTCGGCACAGCCATTTCAGAGGGAACACCACGTAAGAACTCGAAAGGAGGATTTGTGAGAGCCTAAAGAACTATATACACATTCTCCATGAAGACAATCTGTAGACCACAGTTGGGTTGATCTGTGTGACCCCTTGGGAGAATGCAGAAGGTATAAGAAGGTCTAGTCAAGAGACGCCAGCTACATTAGAGAGGATTGTGGTGATAGCTGCTACCTGGCAACGAAGCGCGGATGCTTGTAATTTTTTATGAACACCCTCTGAATGAGAGCCAACTGATGGCCCAGACCAGGGTTGAGAGGGCTGACGTGATTGCATTGGCCTCAAGAAGATTCTTTCCCATGTAGTATTCTAGATGGATCTTGTATTGTAGAGACATTGTGTGGAGGCCCTCCTGGAAGCCATGATGGTCTTTGCAACCTCTGAGGAGTAAGCTGAGGTTCAGGAGCCCATTCCATTCTTTTCAAGAGCCACATGGTCAGATGAAGCCCCTGCTGCAATATGTCTAGGCTCAAGGAAATCTCACCTCCATCTGCTCTTGATGCATTTTCCACAGAGCTTGGGATCACTGGGAGGGGCATACAGTAGGCCCTTGGGCCATGGAGAAGTTAGAGCATCCACTCATTCAGACTGAGGGAGATGGGATCTGGAGGAAAATCTCCGTACTTGATGACTGGAGGCGGAGGCAAACAGTTCCAGCATTCCAAATTGGGCTGTTATTCCTAGGAAGATCTCCCATTTGATGGACTGTTTGTTTTCGTTGAGGATCTTTGTGCCTGGATGTCCAGACGTTCCTGGATATATTCTACTGAGATGGACTGTAGGTGTTTCTCCACCTAGAAAAGGGATGACATAGGGCATGGCCTGCACATAGGGGATGGCCTGGGCACTCTGCTGGTTGATATGGGCCTTGGCTGAAAAATTATCCGTGGAGATGAGTATGTACCAATCACTAATGTCTGCCCAGAAGGTGGTGAGCGCTTTCCCAACAGCTGTAAGTTCCAGGGCACTGATGCTCATTGTCTTTTCCTTGGGCTGGGCAGCTGAGCAGTGACACTGCCCAGATGGAGAGACTCATGGTCTGAAAAGTTGCAGGATGTGGTCCGAGACATAGGATTGGTTCCATCTCAGTTGTACGGGACAGCCCACTAGACCATGCTCTGCCTCAGAGGCCATTTTAGGTTTGGGGCTACATTGCTCCTCGGCAGGATTTCTAGTTGACGGAGCTGTAGGGACCACTGAAGTGGGCAGGTAATCAGGCCCATGGAACTGTCCCTGTGCAGGAGATTATTATCAAACTTAGCCCCCTTTTTACTGATTTAACAAAGTGACATGCATCATATATAACTTAGCATATAAAAAAGTATCATCTGTCATATTTAGAAGTATAAATGTCTTTTGTTTCCGGATAGAAAATTTGCAACTATACCCCATACTTGTCACTAAAATGTATTTCTATTTAAATAAAGATATCCTTTAAAATGTTGTATATGCCTACAGCATATATAGGAAATTATTTAATGCTGTAGATTGTCTTATATAAAATTTCTCATAGTTTACATCTTGAGTAATGCATGGCTTTCATTTCATTCCAAAAGGAGGAAAAATCTCTGGGGGTTTTCCCAGTGTTTATCAAGATTTCCAGTCTTTTAAACTGGAAAATACATTTTGAGTTTGAAAAATGTCACCTTAAGCAGCATTTAATTCATTCTAAAAGATACATGTCATAGTTTCCCCCCCAGTACTCCCCAAGTTTCCTAAAATCACCATCAGAAAAAATCCTCGCAGGGAAAAGTCCCCCCCCCCCCGCAGTCACATCTCTAAGTTGTGGTACCCACTTTGGGGGATGAAGCGAAGCAGCCTCCTGTAGGGCCCACAATAACAGGCCCTTTCCCTCCCAAAGGATTTTAAAACTATTTATGGCTTCAATAATGGGTTGCAAAACATTTAATTGGCTGTTCAGTTTATTATCCTCTCTAATTCTTTCACAAACTGTTGTCAGCCACCTTCAGGGCAGCTTAAAGCAGGGTATACATTTTTAAATAAAGAACATACTCTGGCTAAAGCAGCTTTCACATTTAGTACTGAAGCTGAAGGTTCTGCATTACTCTAAATCATTTACCCTGAAAATCAGGACATGCAGACTCTGTGCTGCTCCAGTGAGTGAAATGCAAAAGACTTGCCAAATCCTCCTTGGCCTCAGGGATCTATCTACCTGCATTTTCAAGGGATTTCCCTGCAGAGCAGCCTGAAACAGTCAGCTGTCCTCAGAGTAAAATTCAGCAGAGGCGGCCTTGAAGTTGCTCCCAGGAATCAACCCAACAATAACAGCAAAATCTGAATGCTGACTTGAGAGGAAGCACAGGCCACCCGATGTAGCTTTGAGCAAATACAGTATGATGCCTGGAGTCACTGAAAGCTTCCCAAACAGTCACCCTGCTCTCTCCCAATGGCGGCCTGCCAGTGATGTTATTCTGGCCCTGGCACATTCCTTCCTCTGGCTACTCAAGTTAAAAAAAAAAAAAATCCAGTTTTTGTAGCCACAGGAAAAAACAAATCTTGCAGAAAAATGAAATGTGTACAGTATTTACATTAATATCAAACCTAAACTTATGACAGTGCCTTAACATAGATCGTGCCATTTATAAACGAAGCATATAAAATTGCACTGTTCAGCTCCGGCAGCACGCCAGTCCCGTCTGACGTGCATCCGGCCTCGGTGGCCCACGACAGCCACAGCAGCAACAGGACCAGACTCGGCTCGACAACCCTGCGCCTGCTGAATGGCCCGGGCCTCTTGTTGCCTCGGAGCACGCTGAGGCCTGGTTCTCCACTTTCTCCCCCCTCCCCAGACCCCGGGGTCGAGGGAACACCCCACCACTGGCTCCCTGCCCGGGCGGGTGGCAATGGTCTGCAGGCCGCCTCCACCACCCTGGCGGCGCAATGGCCCCTGTCCGGTCACAGGGTGGGTGGCTACCTGCAGTTGGCTGGGGCCGACGACAACCACTGCGGCAGGAATGGCCTCGGCATCCTAAGCCTCCAGCAGCCGGAGCGTCCATCTCATCCGGCGGCTCCCCGCATACTGAGGGCGAGAGGCTGGCCGCCGGCTCTGTGAGCAGGACTGAGCCAACGCAGCAAGGCAATGCAGCCAGTGGATACAGAGCCCTGGTGAGTTACACAGGAGGCAGCCAACTGATTTGGGAGAGCATGGAACATTGCCACCCGAAAATGCAATTATATATAAGGAGAAATTATCTCCCAGAACTGCACACACTACGCTGAGAGATTTTGGTAGCCATTACACAGGCTGTCAGGGAAAGAATCAGAAAACTAAGTGAGTTGGTGAGTAAGAAGGAAAGAGGAGGGGCTGCAGGCACAGTGTCATGGGGATGTCGAAAAGAGGAAGAGCAAGAGGGAGAAAGGGAATGAGGAAATGAGATTCCTCTCAAAGGAATTCTGTACACTCTTTGACATAAAAATACTTACGCTACGAGTTTTGAGTAGAGTTCTGATCACAACACTACAAAAAAATATTACAGCACTGATGAAAGTGCAGAAAAGGGCAACTAAAAGGATTAAGGGAATAGAACACCGTCCCTGTGAAGAAAGGGTAAAGAAGATAAAAGCTTGGAGAAAGGGTAGCTTCAGCTTGGAGAAAAGAACACTGAGGGTGGGGTGACTTGATAGAGGTTTACAAAATTACGCATGGGAAAGAGAAAGTAGAGAAAGAGGTACTTTTCTCCCTTTCTCACAATCCAAGAACTCCTGGGCACTCAATTAAATTAACAAGCAGAAGGTTTAGAACAGATAAAACTAAGTACTTCTTCACCCAAAGATTCATGAACATGTGGAATTCACTGCCACAGGAACTGAAGTGGTGGCCGCTACAAGCATAGAAGGCTTCAAGAGGAGATTGGATAAACATATGAAGCAGAGGTCCATCAGTGGATTTTAGCCACAAGGTATAGATGGAACCCTCTGTCTGGTGTAGGGATGTTCAGTATTCTTGGTACTTGGAGGGGGGGCAACAGTCTGAAGGCTCTGGGAGTTGGTGGACCTCCTGATGGCACCTGGGTTTTGGACAATGTGTGACACAGAGTGTTGGACTAGATGGGCCATTGGCCTGATCAACATGGTGTCTCTTATGTCCTTATGATATGTAAAATCTTGTCCTGCGAAGTATTTTACTCATTCAAAAAGTAAAAATACTTAATAGGAGTTATTTTAGCCCCCTCTCTCAAATTTTTCCAGTTTTTCTATCTTTATGCCTCTATTCTTAAGTAATGAGCACACACATACCATAGGTGCTCTTTCAACCATAACCTCAGAGGAGTCATTTGAGGTACGCTGCAGTAAAGGCCAGTGTCTTAGCCAAAAGTGTGATGGCCCTGCTACTATGCAACTGAAATTGATCTATGTGACAGGATGCGACAAGTCACGCAGGACAACAGGAGAACAAGGAAGCACACAGCATACTTCAAGTGTTTCCATAAGTCTCCTCCAAACTAAAGTATCCTAACGGAACCACTAACATGCTGCAAGAAATGAAATTCCCACAAGCCTAATGTCCCTATAGTAACAGTACCTCTATCACAGAAAATACCTGAAGCATCTCTGAATTAGTAAGTGCTCTGGCTTTGCCTCCCTCCAATCAGACTACAGTGAAGCAGATAATTCTGCATCAGAGCATTCAGTCACTCCAGATACAGTGGAGAAGATATATTTCGAATCTCTGCATAACTCTCAGCTCTGGGCTTGCTTGTTGGACAACGAGCAGCACATCTCAATCATCTCAATCAGTGAATGACCAGCACATCCCAAACAGCACATCACCAAAGAAGATGCCTTTGCTTAAGAATTTTTTTGCAATGGAAAAAATTGTTCCTCAACTGTCTATGGTCTGGTAAAAAGGCTAAGATTAATTATGCCACTCTTGTCAAACCGTCTAAGCAAGGGGGGGGGGCCCTTCCTGACTTAGAAAAATATTATTTCGCCTCACAATTGAAGACTATATATTTTTACGCTTCCCCCAAGTGTGATAAATCATGGATGTCTTTAGAAACATTAGAGATTGAACCTAGTTACCTGTATGAATATATCTGGGACCAGGCTAAGACTAGTCAAGTGTTGAAAATATTAAACCCATATTTGAGATTGACCCTACAGTTGTGGCATAGAAATAGACAGTTATTAGCCCCAGGTATTTCCTCTATAGCTGCATTATTTGGCCAACCATGGTTTTCTCCTGGGCTGGACAAAGGTTTTTTGAGCCTGGTTGGGGATAAGGGATTTTATAGAATTTGTGATTTTTATGTCAATGGTAAAATTCTCACTCAACAACAACTGGAAGATAAAAGTGGTGGTAGAATCTCCTGGATACAATATTTCCAAGTCCACCATACCTTAAAAGACATTGTCAGTAACTCTACTTGAGAAAGGGATTTGCTACCTTTTGAAAGATTTTTGAAGAATAGAGGATATGATCCTAAAGGTTTATTGGCAACAATTTATGCCCAACTACATGATCGTCTCTGGAAGGGCTCTTCATCGACCATGGACTCCTGGCAGAAGGATTGCGGAGTTACCTTTACAGGGAAAGGTTGCAGTAATAAAGGCACATTAGTACACTGCTGGTGGGATTATCCCCGAATTAAAAAGTTTTGGACTACGGTCATTGCTGAAATAAAGAAAATAACTAATTATGAGATTCCAAATATACCTGCATCTCTTTTGTTACATTTTTGGCCATGCATCTCTTTTGTTACATTTTTGGCCAGGTCTGAAGCTGTCTAAACAGAATGAAGAGTTAATTTCTACTATGCTAATGGCTGCAAAAAACTTAATTGCTTTAAATTGGAAATTGTTTAAGGTACCAAATCTGTCACAACGGAGATCTAAACTGTGGGACTTGATAGTTTCAGATAAAATTGCTATGCAATTAATAGCTTTTGACAATCCGAAAGGTGTTAATAATTTTTTGGAAAAATGGTTTGTGTTTGTTTGAATATCTTACTGCTTGTCAACCCCGAAATATAGACTTTGCGTTTTATTAATAAGTGTTGTGCGTATGGTTAATATTTCTCTTCTTGTTTATTAGCTGTTGTTGAAAGATACTGTATACAACAAGTAATACAGGTTGTAAAAATATATAAAACTCAATAAAAATGCTATTTAAAAAAAGAAGATGCCTTTGCTTTCTATTAATTACTGAACTTGTATCTTGTCTTTTGACCACAGTCTCTACAGCAGCTCTCAATAATATAGAAAATAAGAGGTCCCACTTAAAAACATACTTTTCAATACAACAAAACAAGAATTGAACAGATCCATGAAATGCGAATGGGGAAAGAGAGACGAGCCGACTAAAGCAAAGAACTTTAACTCTGAGCACAGAAAGCAAGCACAAAGCAATAAAACCTAAAAACAAACAAAAATAAAGCCACAGAGAGCATTTTGCTTCTCTGAGCATGGGAAATGGGGAAATGTTATGCTATGCTGATGCAGCCAGTGGGCCTCCCTTCTACAGTACATGTAAGCTTTGGCAGTGGTATGAGTGAAGCACATTTCAGCTTCCATTGCAGCTTAAGAAGAGTATTCAGTGTCTATCAGAAAACTCTGCAATAGATCCAAAGAACAACCTCATATGCAATCAGAATCACCCCCATTCCCATTTAGCTGCTTGGTGTAGTGCAGTGGTGGCGAACCTATGGCACTGGTGCCAGATGTAGCACTCAGAGCCCTCCCTGTAGGCACGCATGCCATCGCCCCAGCCAGGCCCAGACCATCATTAAAGTGTCGAATTCTCTGCCAAATAATTTTAAGTAAATGAAAGCATTTGGGATTGCTTTCCTTACTTTGTTTGGATCATCTTAAGTTAATGAGTGGTTTTTTCTAAAGTAAAACCTCAGTATTCAGGTTAAATTGCCGTGTTGGAACGTTGCGATAAATAAGTGGGTTTTGGGTCGCAGTTTGGGCACTCAATCTCTAAAAGGTTTGCCATCACTGGTGTAGTGGTTAACTCGGAGCTGTTCTCTCAGGAGCAGTTCTCAAAAGAGCTCTCTCAGTCCCACCTACCTCACAGGATGTCTCTTGTGGGGAGGGGAGGGGAAGGGGAAGGAGATTGTAAGCCAATTTGAGACGCCTTCGGGTAGTGAAGGGCGGGGTATAAATCCAATCTCTTCTTCTTTATGGAAGTGGTCCCTTGTACAGAGCTTCTACCCAGGATGCACTGTTCGACATCCAGGGAATGGTGATTGATCCAGGGATCTTCAGAGCAGCTTGGCCAGCATACAAAAGTTACCTACCCACATGTAACTTTTGTTGCGTGTCAACCGCTTAGAAAGTAAATCCTTCCTAATAAACGAATGTTAATTTCTATACTGTTTAGAAACAAAGCATTGAATCAAAAGACGGCACACCCTGTCTAAAAACAATAAGAACAGGGAAGAAGGCAAGGAAGAGATAAGGGGGCTGGGGCTTGCCGGTCTGGACATTACTATTACTTGCCAAACAGTTATTTGGAAGGCTGTATTGTACAGACATCTGTGTGCTTTAATCGCTAATGCAATACCCATAGTCTGGGTGAGGGCATAAGCGTATGAGACGCAGTTATGCCAGAGAGAAGCAGGACACACAGTCTCAATGTAGGGACAAAGGTACCCCAGAACAAGATGCTTGGTGCAGCTGTGTTATCACCAATTGCCTTGAGCTACTGCGCAAGTATACAATACTCATGTTATCACAGCAAATACTTCCAAGGACAGGGTCACATAGTTGCCTGAAGTAGTAGCTCATAGCAGGACTTCTAAAGATATGCAGAACTTCTGGATGGATCTAATCAGCCACAGGGCGATAAAAACACTACTCAGTAAGGGGAGACAACTCGGTATTCTTGCCGGCTAATTATCCTGTTGCCTCCAGTCCTCTTAATAATACAACAGATTATATCAGGTCCTGACAAGATCATAAACATTTAAAATTTACCAGCAAATAGGGTTTCCTGGCTGTAGAATTCAAGCACTGCAATTATGAATTCTACTTTGTTTGTAGCGGTGTCCCTCAAGCAACACAATTTTGTCAGAATTTGTAACAGAACACACACTTTAAAAAAGTTAAACCAGAGGACAAAATTACACTTCCTCCCCCACCAACCTGGGTTCTTCAAACTTCTTTATTCCTTTATTCCTGACCACATTTCAGCAGAAGTTCCTCTTTGTGCCTGCAATCCAAAAGCTTATGTTTGGGGTTTTTTTCTTCCTTCTTTAGCAGGCATTCCAAGCTTGCTTGCAAAGAGGAAGATAAAAACCCATCTTCCTCATTGCAACAAAGCAATCCCTTGTTCGAGTTTTAACAATGACAAGCACCAGGGAAGATTTTAACCTCCTAAACACAACGTGACCCACTTCTGGAGGGGGTGATTTTCACTAAAGAGAAGAGAAGGCATCCTCTTAAACTAAACCCCAGACTAAGCAAGTATAGAAGCATTCACCAGTGCCCCTGTCTCTAGGTTCTAATGTTGAAAGGAAAGCACCAGAGGAACAGAGGGTGGGGTCCTAGCTTCAGGAGCCTCCCTCGTTAACTTAATATGGAGGAGGTGGTAGAACTACCTCCCCAAAAGAAGAGATCGTCTCCACTTCAGCATCTGATAGGGACATACAGACTAATCTAAAGGGAAGGCATTGCTTTCTTTGTCCAAAGTATGAAGCCGACTACGAGAATGCGCAGAGTGCTCCACTCTGAGATGATGCTGAAGTATTCAGATGTGCACATGGAACCATATCAGTATGCTGAAAAGAGGACCTTTCAGCATCCACAAAGTGGAAGAACAACCCACTAGGTGTGCACACTCCCCACCTGCTGTGTATTCTGCCTTGAGTCCCAACTGAGAAAAGTAAGACTATAAATAATGTAAATAGATATACTGAAAAGGACTCTGATAAGCATGGACCAAATGAAGAGAGACAGGCTAGCAGCACTCTCTAGGTGCTCTGAAGCATAAGCCTGCTGGCTCAGACAGTGAACGCCAAAGGAGGATGCCCTCAGTGTTCACCTTGCTTTTGCCCGGAAGTCATCAAGGGTTCTTAAGGCAAGATGCCATTTCTCAGAACTCACATTTGCAAACTGCACAATTGTACAGGAGCTGCGGTGGCTCAAGTGGTTAAGACGCTGCACTGCAGGCTGTGGAAGGTCGGTAGTTCAGGAGTTCAAGACCCGGGTGCCACATGACGGAGTGAGCTCCCGTCTCTAGTTCCAGCTCCTGCCAACCTAGCCGTTCGAAAGCAAGAAGTTGCAAGTAGATAAATAGGTCCCACTTCGGGGGGAAGGTAACAGCGTTCCGTGCGCCTTGGTGTTGAGTCATGCCGGCCACATGACCACGGAAACGTCTTCGGACAGCGCTGGCTCTTCGGCTTGGAAACGGAGATGAGCACCACAACCCTAGAGTCGGACTCGACTGGCTTTCGAGCAAGGGAACCTTTACCTTTACCTTACCTTCTAAGAGCTGATGAGGATCACGTATGTGAAGAGGTTCAAATATTTCAAAGAACCTATATAGATGCAAATTATTAATACAACTGTTATGCATTTGTGGCAGGGGGGGAGCGCTAAGCTACCTGTCCTCCCTCCACAATTGAGGGGCAACTTCCATACCCTTCCAACATTCACAGATAAAAATAACTACACACGTACTTTAATACAGGTAGCTAGAAACTCAGCATATCAAGTTGGATGGAATTTACTCCCAAAGAGGCAGGCAGCTGATTGCAGCTACAATGGGGATTACTATTTGAGCATTCCTCCCAAACACACATACACTGAAGCTCTGCTCTGCATACTGTTTGTTGTATGTGTTGACTCTGTGCTTACATCTGCTTCAAAAGTCAACATAGGAAAGATGTTTGTAAAGGGGCAACAGCTGATTTTAAAATAAAAACAAACACCTAAGAATAGATTCAGGTGGGTAGCTGTGTTGGTCTGAAGCAACAGGACAAAGTTTGAGTCCAGTGGCTCCTTTAAAACCAACAAAGTTTAATTCTGGGTATAAACTTTCATATGCATGCCCACGAATGTTATCTGAAGAAGGGTGCATGCACACGAAAGCTTATACCCAGAATTAAACTTTGTTGGTCATAAAGGTGCCACTGGACTAAAACTTTGTTCAACATCTAAGAATGTTCAATTTTACAACAGACCTGGCTGTACTTGCACTTTGGTGGGGAGACAGATAGAAGAGAAATATTCCCAAAGAAAAGCCAGGGACAGTTTTCTCAGGAGCAGAAAGCACAGGAAGACCAGGTGATGGGGAAAGGCCAGACCGAAAGGCCACTGAGCTCAACATCTGGTTTCCAACTATGGCTAGCTAGATGTTCCTATGAAATAAACAGGGAATAAGAAACAGGGAAAGTATGATACAGGGAATAAACAGAGAAAGTATGATACAGCCGCTCACCTCCATCTCCTCCCTTAGTCTAATAAAAATATTAACAACCTTGTGAATGTGGGTGTACAAGCCCTTTAAAATCTCCAAAGCACAACCAACGCTGCGATTCTTAGCAGCATTAGAGTGCTACATCATATACACAACAATAAAAACAGCATTTCTATAGCTCTTTGAAGACGCTAAACCTCTGTTTGAACACAGCTATGCAATCAGTTATTACTTTTGCCCATCCTGTCCCTAAGAAACCCCTGGCTACTGTTGCCTTTCCCATCAGTCTGGAATGCAACAGCCAGGGCTGCTGGAAGGACTACAATGAGATGAAATATGTGCAAAGTACAATAATAATAATAATAAGAGATTGGATTTACTTGGAGTCTCAGACTCCTTTCCATTCCCTTCCCCACAACAGACACCCTGTGAGATGGGTGGGGCTGAGAGAACTCTGACACAAACTGCTCTTTCAGGAACAGCTGTGCCAGAGCTTGTGACTGACCCAAGGTCACATCAGCAGGTGCAAGTGGAGGAGTGGGGAATCAAATCCGGTTCTCCCAGATTAGAGTCCGTGCACTTAATCACTACACCAAACTGGCTCTCATAACCATATTTTGAGTCTGAAAAACGTATATACGAAACCTTATACCCAGAATTAAACTGCGTTGGTCTTAACCATGCCAATGGACTCAAACGTTGTTCTGTTGCTTCAGATCAACATGGCTACCCACCTGAATCAATAACCATATTGTTACTGTTCTAATACTAACTACCTCTTGCCCACTCATACACTAACCCTGGGTATCTGTAACATGAAGGAATGTATATTCTTTCCTTGTGGATCCACAACTTTGTCTCCCTTTCATAAAACTTTAGACTGTAAGTCTCTCAGGCAAGGGTCATTTCATAGAAAAAGAGCTGCAGAAGCTCATTAGCATAATAAGCTATTAGCATAATAACTCATTAACACATGCCACGCCCCCTGACATCACCAGAAGTGATGTCAGAAGTGGAAGCAAGTAAAGAAGGGGAAGCAAAAGGGGGGAGGCATCTTCAAAAGCCTCCCCTTCCCTTCCCCAGATGGCCTGCGGGGGGGGGAGCGAAGAGAGAAGGGTTTTTCCAATTTTCCCACACTCTTGAGGCAGCATGCACACTGAAGGAATAATAATAATAATTTTCAAATCTTTGCAACACTATTTAAATGCTATTATTATTATTATTGACAAACTGTCAGGGGCTTCAATCAATCACACTCAACAACATTCCTTCAGAAGTTTCAGTTTATTTTGAGCGAGTAAATAAATAGGTACCACTTCAGTGGGAAGGTAACTGCGTTCCGTGCACCTTGGTGTTTAGTCATGCCGGCCACATGACCACGGAAATGTCTTCGGACAGCACTGGCTGTTCGGCTTTGAAACGGAGATGAGCACCGCAACCCTAGAGTCGGATTCGACTGGCTTTTGAGCAAGGGAACCTTTACTTAAGACACCATGAACCTCTGTGTCAGGAATGGAGGGATAGTAAAAGAAACCCCAGATATACCCCCTTTCATACAAGACCCCCTGATACGAAAAGGCCAATGAGCAGGCACCTGGGAACGCGGGCAAAACACAACAGTTATATTCCCGGCGGGAAGCTAGGAGCAGGCAATACACTATGATAACAGCTCAAGACGTAAAGAAGCAGGAAGGGGGAGTGAGAGACATGGACAGGAACCCACACATTCCATTAAATGGCAGCATTAGCTGACACAAACCCAACACAGTGATGCAGTTATAGTGTTGGACTGGGGGTTCTTGAGTTTTTGCCCTCTCCCCTACAGCTATGAAGTTTACTGGGTGACATGGGCCCTGCCACACACTTCGCCAAACCTATATCGCCAGACTGTTGTGAAGATGAAATGGGAGAGAACTATTTGGAGGGAGAATAAGGTAAAATTGCCACACATACTTCCTGTATAAGATACGCAATATGCCGCACAGTGGAGATACTGCAAAAGCCAGTATAATTTCACAGAAAAGTATAATTTTAATAATTACAAGCCACCCATTTTTAATTTTAATAATTACAAGCCACGGAAAAGGCAAGTTAATATTGTCTATCAGCTTGGTGTGCTTTTATCTCACACTTCTTTTGAAAAACTTAAAGCAGTACACATGACTTTCCCTTCCATGTTTTAGCCTCACAAAGAACCCTGTGAAGTAGGTTAAGGCGTGTGTATGACAACCACTAATAGTAACTTTACCAGCTTCATGGTCATCCAGATCTTACTTCAGTGCTCTGGACGCTACACCACACTGACTCACTGTTATAAAAGCAGCCGTTATAGAGTGCTTTGGAAGCTCTGAAACACCACGTAAATACTATTATACTTAATATTAAGCATAGAAAGTACAATCCTAAGAATTACCACTTGTGGTGACGTTATATATCACCCTCTGACCTTTAATAGCCATAATTAGTACAATCATACTGCTACTGTTATAAGGACACTTACGTACACCTTCAGACTCTGGTGCCTTATCAATGCTATTATAATTAATACTGGCAGCATCATGCTTCCACATCGCCTACACACTTACTTAGTTGCACTTACACATGGTTTTAAAGACACTTGAAATTCTGTAAGCACCACTGTTATTACACGAACTATAAAAACATTTTGGGATTCTGAGCCCTTGATAAACATGCTATTAAAACTATTAGTATCAGTATACTTCTTGCATAAGATTAACAGCACAGGCATTTGTTTAGTGCTTCTGGGGTCTGAGCATGCTACTGCAACTATTAGCACTTATTGGAAGCTTTTCTCACCCTGCCTATCCACACAGATATAAAGAGAAGAAGAGAAGAGATTGGATTTATACCCTGCCATTCACTACCCAAAGGAGTCTCAGAGCGGCTTACAAACTCCTTTCCCTTCCCCTCCCCATAACAGACACCCTGTGAGGTAAAAGAAGAAGAAGAGATTGGATTCATACCCCGCCCTTCACTACCCAAAGGAGTCTCAGAGCGGCTTACAAACTCCTTTCCCTTCCCCTCCCCACAACAGACACCCTGGGAGGGAGGTGGGGCTGAGAGAGCTCTGACAGAAACTGCTCTTTTTCAAGAACAGCTGTGCCAGAACTATGGCTTGCCCAAGGCCATCCAGCAGGTGCAAGTGAAGGAGTGGAGAATCCCGGTTCTCCACGCACTTAACCACTACACCAAATTGCCTTTATCACAGCTTCCTATAAAAACGGGATTATTTACTGTGCACCCATTCAAATGACTTCTTGGACCCACCTCCCCATACAGCTAGGAGTATGATTAGCTTTGCTTAC
Organism: Gekko japonicus; assembly: GCF_001447785.1. Taxonomy (NCBI): domain Eukaryota; kingdom Metazoa; phylum Chordata; class Lepidosauria; order Squamata; family Gekkonidae; genus Gekko; species Gekko japonicus. The sequence goes on along the minus strand of NW_015164347.1, from coordinate 9,960 downwards.
AATCCGTCTTTCTCAACCAGGACTCAAGCTGGACTACAGATACGTTAAGAACTATAAGATCGGCCAGCAAGAGAATTACAAAACAGGAGTTGGGGACACACACACACATAGAGATTCAATAAGCCTCTTATTATGACTGTTAACATTTGAAGTGTTGTATCTGCAGCTGCATTTGTACCACCCCTTTCCTGCATGTGACGGCTAATAACACCTAGTGGCATTTTCAGTGTCCCAGGGACCTATAAAAACGGGATTATTTACTGTGCACCCATTCAAATGACTTCTCGGCCCCACCTCCCCCGACAGCTAGGAGTATGATTAGCTTTGCTTACAATCCGTCTTCCTCCACCAGGACTCAAGGCGGACTACAGATACATTAAGAGAATAGGCCAGCAAGAGAATTACAAAACAGGAGTTGGGGACACACACGCACATAGAAATTAGCTTTGCTTACAATCCGTCTTCCTCCACCAGGACTCAAGGCGGACTACAGATACATTAAGAGAATAGGCCAGCAAAGCGGCTTACAAACTCCTTTCCCTTCCCCACAACAGACACCCTGGGAGGGAGGTGGGGCTGAGAGAGCTCTGACAGAAACTGCTCTTTTTCAAGAACAGCTGTGCCCAGAACTATGGCTTGCCCAAGGCCATCCAGCAGGTGCAAGTGAAGGAGTGGAGAATCCCGGTTCTCCACGCACTTAACCACTACACCAAATTGCCTTTATCACAGCTTCCTATAAAAACGGGATTATTTACTGTGCACCCATTCAAATGACTTCTCGGCCCCACCTCCCCCTACAGCTAGGAATATGATTAGCTTCGCTTACAATCCGTCTTTTCTCCACCGGGACTCAAGGCGGACTACAGATACGCTAAGAACTATTCGATCGGCCAGCAAGAGAATTTACCAAACACGAGTGGAGTGGGGGGGGGGACACACGCACGCACGCACAGATCTGCATCTAGCGGCACAGACTGCATGCAAAGTCTTGGAGGGGAGGAAGAGCAGCATTTCAACGCAAGGACCCCCCCAGAGGTGCCGCCCCTCCTCTCCTCCCCTGTGCACGTAGGTACCTCGTCCTCTTTGTGGTTGCGGATGCCCCGCACCAGGTCCTGCAGGTTCTTGTCGAACATGCGGTCGATGCTCCCTTTCACCATCTTCAGCGCCATCGCTGCGGCCGGTCGTGGGGTGGGCGGGTCGGAGCGGCCGGGAGGGGAGGAGCCGGGAAGAAAAAAGACGCCCGCGGTCCTCGGCGTCAGAGAAAGTCCGGCGCGTCACGGGGGTGGCGCGTGCGCTTTGACGTAGAATGACGCAGAGGGGCGAAGAGCCAACCGCGGACGCTGGACCGTGAGAGGAAAGTGGTGAAAGAGAGCAGAGTGAGACAAAGATAGAGCCACGTCGCGTGCCAAGGCACCGCTTGAGGTCATCATAGAGGCGGGAGGAAACGGCTAGAGCTGTAGGGCAAGGAAGTAGATCGGCTCCCACAGAACGTCGTAAAAGGGCGTTTCCGTATTTGGCCGGCGAGGTGGAATTAGTCTGTGATCACCATAGAGAAAGGCTAGAGCGGCACCACGCACCTTCAATTTCCGGGATGAATGGGAAAAGTCGACGTTATAGGGAATATTGGTCTGTTTGTGAAACATTTGAAAATAAAAGTTGTATAAAAAAAATCTTTGGACATGAGTCTCAGTGGACCGCTGCATGTTTTGTTACCGGACCACAGTTTACTTTGCATACTTTATGCAAGGCAGCTTAAAAGAATTATAATCATTTTCCCTTTTTAATTTATGCATTAACTGGTTGTAGTTGGGGGGGTTGCTAGCCGCTTTCAGCAAATATATATATATATTTAAAAGAAGAGGTCCCCAATAACGCGAGGTCCCCAAATAAGGGCTGTGGAGCATACAAGTAGGACTCGCTAAGAATAACATATTGCTAGAAAGTATTATTATGTGTAAACATCTCTCTTTTCACCGCTAAATCACACAACTGGATCCTAAACGCTGAAGATGGACATTCTCATACATTCCCAGCCAGATTGTAAGTCTGTGAACTTTTAATGCATGTGTTCAATAAAGTGTTTTCAGCTTTAAAGCGTACTTGGGAGTTGAACACTTGCTGGGGAATCAGGCTGCACCATCTGGCCAGCCTCTGATCTAGGATATATTATATATGCTAATTGTATATGTTATTACTTAGTACATCCATAGACATTTTAAAATTTGTTCATCATGCTTTTCTTCCTATTGGGGACTGAAAGCACCTTCTCACAGCATTCTTCTTATCTCTGCTTTATCCTCAGGCCAACAGGCAGAGAGATTGTGGCCCAAGCGTCTATGACAGAGACAGGATTTGAACCCAGTTGCCCCAAATTGTTCTCCAGCACTCCAACTACTATGCCACTCTTGGCTCTTTGACTACTTCCCGCTTGTTATCTATTCTGTATCTGTTGTCCATTAATTCCATTGGGTGCCTGGAGTGCTGGTATTGTATGAGAGGGGGAATGTTTCTCGGTGCAGTTTCTCCTTGCATGGTTCTATAAATCTCTGTGGTGACTCCCTGCAGGCCAATGTTAATAGAAACTGAACAGCCCATATTGTGACTGTCTGAATGTTGGGAATTCATGTTAGGTATAGACTTGTAAATGTCATGTATGAACCAGACCTGTCAGATAACTCTTCTGAAAACACCTTTCTCTCTCCTTGAATTTAGAGTTGTGTTAGACTGTCCAAAGCTGGAGCTCAGTCAAAACAGCAAACAATAACAACATATGTCAGTGCAGGAGATTCTGGCTTTTTATGTCGTAGAAATTACAATTGTTCCAGCAATGTTATTACATAAAAGTTTATTTTCATTGTGAAATAACTAATTGTTTTTGAGATCAAAGGAGCATTTACACAACGTGTTAACTCCCCCCCCATATGTGGTAGGTATCAATGAAGATAAAAAATGTCCAAATTAACAAACTTATCTAAATTGTGAATTCTTTACAAAAATGTACTCTATAGTATATGTTAATATTGCTTTGTAACTCGCTCTACATGGGCCTACACTTGAGACTGACCTGAAAATTCCAGCTGGTACAGAATTCAGCTGCACGGGTCCTTACTGGGTCTCTGAATACAGCACATATCCACCGTGTGGATCAGGTTCAAGGTTTTGGTGTTGACTTTTAAGACCTTTAATGGTCTGGGATGCATGTATTTTCAAGACTGCATCTCCCGGCATACCCCCAGAAGAGTGTTGTGCTCGGTAGATCCGAATCAACTGGTGGTCCCTGGCCCAAGGGATGTCTGGCTATTCTCAACCAGAGCCAGAGCACTTTCCACTTTGGCTCCAACCTGGTGGAACTCTCTTCTGGATATCATCCATGCCCTGTGGGACTTGCTAAAGTTCCGCAGGGCCTGTTAAGGTAGAGATGTTCCGGCAGGCACTGGATAGAGGTAGAGGGCAGAAATGGTTGCATCCGCTAGCACTCCCTCCCTGCCTACCCCCATGAGACACTGGCACTAATTTTAATGCCATCTTTTAGGTTAATTACCATGTTCTAATGGTTTGTATATTTTAATTCTGGATTGTATAAGTTATTATGTTGTGCACAGCCTTGAGCCCTGCTTTGGCGGGGGGGGGGGGGAGCAGTTAAAATCCAATTAAATAAATAAACTGCAACTTAGTATGAATTGAACTCTGTACATGCTATGTGAAAATGTCCTACATCTTATCAATGTTTAAATTTATTAAAGATATTTTATTTTTTAATTTCATTAGATCTCCCCTGACAAAGCTGCATGCAAACACGTAGAGGTTGTATAACTATTGAGTATATGGTAAAACTAGGGTTGCCAGCCCCCAGGTCTGGGCGGGGGTTCCCCCTCTTCTGGGGACTCCAATCTGCCCTGGCCAGCTGGGGAAGCCCCGCCCCCAAGCCGCAGCCACCTCTCCCTCTCCTCCTGCAGAGATTTAAAGAGCCTCAGCTGATCTGCGAGGAGCACATGGCCCGCTGATCAGCTGGAGGGGCCCTTTAAATCTTTCAGCAGGGAAGGAGGGGGCTGTTGCAGCTGCAACCTTCATAACGTTATAATGGTGGCTGCAGCTCCGCTCACAAAAAGACCTTTTAAAGGGTCTTTTTTTTTTCCTTTCAATTTATTGATCACTCAATCCTTGCAGAGCTGCTGGCTCTGAGCGATT
>NW_015164347.1:0-5662 GCF_001447785.1 Gekko japonicus | reverse complement strand
CTCATCTCCGTTTCAAAGCCGAAGAGCCAGCGCTGTCTGAAGACGTTTCCATGGTCATGTGGCCGGCATGACTAAACACCAAGGCGCACGGAATGCTGTTACCTTCCCACTGAAGTGGTACCTATTTATCTACTTGCAATTTCTTGCTTTCGAACTGCTAGGTTGGCAGGAGCTGGAACTAGAGACGGGAGGGAGCTCACTCCGTCATGTGGCACACTCGGGTCTCGAACTGCTGAACTACCGACCTTCCACAGCCTGCAGTTCAGCGTCTTAACCACTTGAGCCACCACAGCTCCACAATCTTAGCTAGTGAATGATTAACAACATTTCTTTACACAAGTCCAATCAGTTTTACTTTAAAAAGTCCAGAAAATTAATGAACAAACACCCCAAATCTCCTGCATCAACGTAAATGCTCCTTTGTGCCTGTTGTATAAAATGAGCTCCAATGGAGGGCAGTCCAACACAGCCAGGGGGAAGTGACTGTTAAAAATCCATCTGAGATTTACAAACTGTCCCTCTGGTGATGTTGCTTGTACTTTGAAAAGGAAGTAAGAATGTTTCAGAATCCTTTCGATGGAGCACCAGAAGGTGCAAGTAACTTGTTTTTCAGATGGAATTGATTGATTTGCAAGCCAGTGATCATCTCAGATCATCTATTTTGGTCTACCTAATATAATTATTATCCTAAAGAAATTTGATGCAGGCATGTTCACAGCCTTTGGCACCACATACACCTGTGAACAAACTTTTCCCAAGATGTAAACTGTGAAATCAAAGTGTAGGTCAAGACTTGCAGATGAATAGTTACATGACATTTTAAGGGTGTCTGTCACAAGCCTCAACTTGGACATTAATGCCCTGGCTAACAGAAAGCAGCCACAAAAATCACACTTACTAGGTAGGCATGTGTAGCTTTTCCTGCCTAAGTGCCAGGGGTCATTTTCTGCAGGAGCGCACAGGAGTGGAGCTCCGGCAGTAAAGAGCCTAGGGGGCGGGCACATGCAACAAGCCCCACCCCCTGCTCCCAGCAGCCCTCCGTTAGAGCAAGAAGCAGCCAGGTAAGTTGCAGAGCCAACAGGTCCAAATCAGCCCAGTGGCACCTTTAAGACCAAGTTTTATTCAGGTACAAGCTCTCCCTCCTCTGTGAGGGCAGATCTGCACGCCCCCCCCCCATAGCTAGCAATCCAAAACATTCCAGTGGAGCCTGAGCGGTGGGTGTTGCCTTCTGACACACGTCCGGTGATGTCAGGGGGTGTGGCATATGCAAATAAGTTATGCTAATGAGCTCCTGCACCTCTTTTTCTACGAAACGACCCCTGCGAAGGACTATCAATTAGGTCAAATCCTCTGGCCAGAGCAGGTGAGGTATAGACAAAAGTCTCTAGATATTCAGCCTTGGGACTTAGTACATTTTGGTTAAAGGAATGTGAGCTATGTGTGGGAAAGCATTCACAGACAGGCACTGTTTTGCTACTAGGAAGTAGGCATTGGACATACTGCAGTGTTTCATGGGAAGAGACCAAAGTCTGCTTTTGCTACATAAATTCAATATGCCTTATACATAAACGGCCAAGTCTCCCTGAACCCAAAATTCTGCCACAGTTTATTATTAGCACTGTTTGCAGAGTAAGGTTGCCAAACACCCCCAGTGGAAGCAGGGGTCCCCTGCCACCAGGCCCTGTCCCCCAGCTGCCAATCAGCTGGCCGGGGTGTGTGTACCAGCAGAAAGAGGAAGGCCCAGCCAAGTCACTGGCATCGCCTAGAAAGTGACGCCATCATGCCACCCACGCCTGGGGTGACGGTCTGATATTGGACAAAAGCTCTACAGTTGAAGCCATTTTCTACCACAGAGTTTGTGCCCAAATACCAGAGCATTGCTGTGAAGGCTGCAGCGTGACTATGTCACTTCATGTGTGACACCAGCGACATGACCTGGGCCTTCCTATTTCTCCTGGTAAGTCCCCACCATCCCCCGCCGGTTGCCAGCAGGGACCCAACTGCAGAGTGAACCATGAAGTGTCACATGAGTTTTGTAAACCTCTGGGAATAGTGTTCTGTCACATATCCAGGGAACGGCACCTCATTCACAGACAGGCACTGTTTTGCTACTAGGAAGTAGGCATTGGACATACTGCAGTGTTTCATGGGAAGAGACCAAAGTCTGCTTTTGCTACATAAATTCAATATGCCTTATACATAAACGGCCAAGTCTCCCTGAACCCAAAATTCTGCCACAGTTTATTATTAGCACTGTTTGCAGAGTAAGGTTGCCAAACACCCCCAGTGGAAGCAGGGGTCACTTGCCACCAGGCCCTGTCCCCCAGCTGCCAATCAGCTGGCCGAGGGTGTGTGTACCAGCAGAAAGAGGAAGTCCCAGCCAAGTCACTGGCATTACATAGAAAGTGATGCCATCACGCCATCCACGTCTGGGGCGACGGTCTGATATTGGACAAAAGCTCTATGGTTGAAGCCATTTTCTACCACAGAGTTTGTGCCCAAATACCAGAGCATTGCTGTGAAGGTTGCAGCGTGACTATGTCACTTCATGTGTGACACCAGCGACATGACCTGGGCCTTCCTATTTCTCTTGGTAAGTCTCCACCATCCCCCGCCGGTTGCCAGCAGGGACCCAACTGCAGAGTGAACCATGAAGTGTCACATGAGTTTTGTAAACCTCTGGGAATAGTGTTCTGTCACATATCCAGGGAACGGCACCAGGAGCAAAGAGCTCTCAATGGCAGACAGCATGGCATACTATTTGTATATTTCTTTTATCTAATGTAATTCAGGGGTCATTTCCTGTAGGAGCGCACAGGAGCAGAACTCCAGCAGTAAGGAGCCCAGGGGGGTGGGCACATGCAACAAGCCCCACCCCCCTGCTCCCAGCAGTCCTCAGTTGGGCCATGAGGAGCGAGAAGCAGCCAGGTAAGTTGCAGAGTCCCCCCCCCCGGCCCACCTTCAGGTACAAGCTCTCCCTCCTCTGTGAGGGCAGATCTATGCATCCCCCCCCCAAGAGTTAGCAATCCAAAACAGTCCAGTGGAGCCTGAGCGGTGGGTGTTCCCTTCTGACACACTTCTGGTGATGTCAGGGGGTGTGGCATATGCAAATAAGTTATGCTAATGAACTCCTAAACCTCTTTTTCTAGGAAATAACCCCAGATGTAATTTATTGTCCTCTCTACCTTCAGTGTTCTTTTTTTCTTTAAAGATATGCTTCTTAAATTCTTTGATCACCTTTTCTACTTTTTCAATTCCAACTTTAAATGGTTTTTATATTCAGTACAGGAAATTGTACTCTATTCAATTGTTTCTATTTTCTCTTTTTTATGGCATGTATTCATATCCGGTACAATCAAAAACCTTCCTGATGTTTGCCCCTCTATGTGGGACAGACGTAAGTATGGAAAGGGAAATTACAAATAATTAAACTTGACAGCTAATTACCCTAGAAGTCCATTTTTATTTTATATTACAGAAATAAATGACAGAAAATATATAACATTCATAAAAACAAAGATCCAATATCTTATTCTTACACCAGAAAAGGGATACACTGAGCTAATCATTCATAATAGAATCGCTCTTCATTTTTCAAAATAAAAGATTTCCAAGTTCTTGTGACTCTTTCAGCATCTTGCAATCTTTGCAGTTCAGTTAACTTTATTTATTTATTTGATTTGATTTTTTATCCTGCCCATCAGGCCTAGGCTGGCTCAGGGCAGCTCACAACAGAACAAAGCTCTCATAATACATAAAACACAATTCCTTACACGAATACAGTTCCTAATAAAAATAATACAGCAATATAAAAACAATATTAAAATCAAACATAGTGTTCAAGTGCTAGCAAATCCCAATCTTTGTATTGTACTGTACCATCCTTAACTTTCTTTAACCAGTTCCTCTTTGACGGCCTCCGGCAGGGGTGTCAAACATAAGGCCCACGGGTCGTGTTCCCTCTAAGCTGAGTTGGTGTGAGCTAGCTCACAGTTTTTTAGCCTCCGGCTCACAGATTTCTGTCTCAGCTCAGGGAGGAGGGCTCCGGAGCAAACTAATTTATGCTCGCTCACAACTTTAATGCCAGTCAGGTTAGAACGGATAAAAGGAAGTACTTCTTCACCCAAAGAGTGATTAACACTTGGAATTCACTGCCACAGGAAGTGGCGGCGGCTACAAGCATGGACGGCTTCAAAAGGGAATTAGATAAGCATATGGAGCAGAGGTCCATCAGTGGCTATTAGCCAGAAGGTATAGATAGGGGCTCTGGGGCAAGTGATGCTCTGTCATCTTGGTGCTTGGGGGGGGGGTCAACAGTGGGAGGGCTTCTAATGTCCTGGCCCCACTGGTGGACCTCCTGATGGCACCTGGTATTTCTGGCTACTGTGTGACACAGAGTGTTGGACTAGATGGGCTGTGGCCTGATCCAACATTGGCATCTCTTATGTTCTTATGTTCAGTTGCTCACAAAGTAGAATATTTGCTCACAAGACTCCACAGCTTAGAGGGAACATTGAGGGGCTCCTATATGGCCCGTGAGCAACTAATGCAAGGGAGGGAACTCGAGACTACTTGGGGGTGGGGGCAGAGTCACTCTAATTGTGGCTTCAGCATGGCAAAACAACCTCATTTGTAGCAGTCAAGCAGTGGGAGCATCTGCCCAGTGCTACACCACGAGCATCTGCCCTGTGCTACACCACTGGCTCGCTAGCCCCACAGTGAGGACACACCAACTCAAAGCTTACAGGTTGCTGTCCCTTATATAGTTTATATCTCTGGAACCTGGCATTGTATTTCATGGCACACACGGCCCGGACTGACAAAGCGACACTGATGTCAGATCTGGCCCTCATAACAGATGAGTTCAACTCCTCTGGTCTACGGTTTGATTTCTAGACTTTGGCAAAAACCAGCATTGCTGCTTTTAATACATATAATACAAGCGTGCGATACCGTCTTGGAATAAACATCGCATAGTTAAGCAAAACAAGTTCAATACATTTCCTTCAAGTCGGTCCAAAAGCCACACTTCAACTAATTACCAGGTCCCAAAAGGACCTTGCTCTACTCCAGTGCCACCACATTTCCAAAAATATTAACAACGCTCTACACAAAATACTTATTTGAAACCATACACAGACACTGAAAGACAACCTAGGTAGTGGAAGTATAACAAATAACTCCAATGACGTAAGCGGTCCTCAAATGGCTCAGAACGGGCTTACGGGCTTGTTTAAGGGCTGCATAAGGACACTGCCCTTTTCACGGTGCTGTTAGAAAGAGATTCAAAGTGTGTTGGGATTCAAAGGAGAAGTCAGGCAGGCTTTCCCCCAAAACCACAACAATTTTAGTGCCAGCTTTGTTTATTGAGCCTTAGGATAACAAGAGAGAGATAAAGATCAGAGACCCAGAGTTCTTGGGAATGAAGCTTCGGCATTTATCGATTACAATGTTAATCGGCTCCCCACGCGCCGCGGAGCCAATGGCGGCTGCAGGCGGGGGTCGCTTTGCCTCCTTTGGAAGGAGAAAGAGACAGGGTTCCGGTGACATCAAACATCACAGCGTTGCAGTGCTGGGCAGAGCCAGCAAGGATTTAAGGAAAGCTCTGCCCCTGCTCTTTTCTTCACCGCATGCTCAGCCACCACCTCCTATATATGGAAAG
>NW_015164346.1:58065-77075 GCF_001447785.1 Gekko japonicus | reverse complement strand
GAATGCTCAGAATGTGGAAAGAGATTCACAAAATGGTCATTACCTTGAATTCACAGCCCCACCTACCTCACAGGGTGTCTGTTGTGGGGAGGGGAAGGGAACGGAGTTTGTAAGGTGCTCTGAGACACCTTTGGGTAAATGAAGGGCGGGGTATAATTCCAATCTCCTCCTCTTCCTCTTCTTCTTCTTCTTCCTCCTCCTCCTCCTCCACATGAAGCTGCCTTGTACTAAATTAGACAGTTGGTCCATCAAAGTCAGTATTGTCTGCTCTGACTGGCGCACTGGCTCTCCAGGGTCTCAGGCGTCTCACCTACAACCTGATCGTTATCAGAGATGCCGGGGATTGAACTTGGAACTTGCTGCATGCCAAGCAGATGCACTGTCTGCCACTGAGCCATAGTTCCTCCTACCATCCACCCCTGCTGCAACCCCCGATCTTCTCAAAATACTGCTCCTGACCAATGCTCCCTCTAAGTTGTGGGGTCTTGTGAGCAAAAATTCTACTTTGTGAGCTACCCTCATTAAAGTTGTGAGCGAGCGATTTGGCAACGGCATGAATTACCTTGCTCTGGAGCCCTCCTTCCTGAGCTAAGACAAAAATGTGTGAGCCGGAGGCTAAGAAACTGTGAGCTGGGGCTTCCGGTTTGGACTCCGCGAATGGCGGACGCAACCTCGGGACGCTCCCGAGGGCTTTTTCACCCGCCCACGGTTAAGGGGGGGATCCGCGCAAGCGGAGACCCAGGTAGTGGCTCCGACTCGGGGCGCGCGAGGGGGTGCCTCTTTCACAGCCGGAAGGTCGGAAATTGAGGCTCCCCTCATGCCCCAATGAACCTTGCCGCGTCAGCAACCCGTAAGGGGTTTAGCGGAGCCGCCAGACGCCACTGAGTGATGAAGCGAGCATACAAATACAAAGAAAAGGAGCGGCTGAAAGTGTGAGTTGTCAATCGTAACGGTGAAAAGAAGCTAAGCGCGTTTCCCCCCCCCCAGCGAAAGGGAGGAGGAGGGGAATCCTTCGCTCCTGTTTAAAAAGAGATTCTTAAAGGAGAAGGGGGGGGAGAACGAAAGCTGAGAAAAGATGTTACCCGTTGGTGGATTGTTTGAAAAAAGTTTGAAGATTTATTTCTTGAATGCGCTGTACAAACTTTGGTTAAAGTAAACAAAAAACAAAACAAAACCAAAATGTCGGAGCTAGAAGGAGAAATTTGCAACAAGAAAGGAGGAGCTTCCGGTGTGAGCGTTTGATCTTCTCTGGGAAATGTAATGAAATGAACTGAACTGTGATGAGCGAGAAAAGTGCCCTTAAAAGCTGATAGTTGTGGGGAAAGGGTCCAACTACGAGAATGGCAGCGTTTATTTTAAAGTCAAAAGACATAAAAAGAGAAAAATCCATTTTCAAAGTTTAGGACCTTTTCGGGAAGGTGCGTCGGATGACGAAAGCGGCATTTGCAGGCTGTGAGCAGGGAGCGAAAACGGAGACCCGGAGGAGGAGCCAAAAAGCTGGAGAGGAAAAGAGGAGGAGAATCCTTCTTGTTTTCAGAGGAGAAAAGCCAGCCCGAAGAAAGAAGAGCGTCTTGAAAAGATTTTATTAACAATGCACCAGTGGGACACTATTAATATCTTAACAATGTTTATAACTGGAATGATGAAAGACGATTGACAGCACACTGAAGCCAAAGAAGAATTTTTTAAATACTACTAACAGATTAACATACTAATAAAAACATCACTCGACCTTTTCTTTATCCCGCTATATACCCTTCCTTTTTTCTATATGAAAAGCAATAAAATTCTCTCCTCTTTAGGAGAGTTTATACAAAAAAAAGAAACTGTGAGCTGGCTCACATTAACTCAGCTTAGAGGGAACACTGCTCCTGACGGACCGGGCCCTCTGGAGTGGCACAAGAGGCAAATCAAGATAATGACCCCACCCTTTCTCTCAATGGAAAATTTAGTCTGGATTCAACCCACTCTTTCGGAAGCTTCCCTGGGAGCTGAGAGAGTGGAACATAGATATTTTAATAGGAAGGGCCGTGGCTCTGGGGCAAAGCATCTGCTTGGCATGTAGAAGGTCCCAGCTTCCATCTCCAGCATCTCCAGTTAGAAGAAGAAGAAGAGATTGGATTTATACCCCGCCCTTCACTCAGAGTCTCAGAGCAGCTTACAAACTCCTTTTCCCTCCCCTCCCCACAACAGACACCCTGTGAGGTAGGTGGGACTGAGAGAGCTCGTTCCAGAACTGCCCTTTTTTCAAGAACAGCTCTTATCAGAACTACGGCTTGCCCAAGGTCATCCAGCCAGGTGCAAGTGGAGGAGTGAGGAATCAAACCCGGTTCTCCCAGATTAGAGTCCGCACACTTAACCACTGCACCAAACTGGCTCTCATTAGTTACTATGGCTAGTCCTCTGGGTGGTGGAGTGGAAACTGTTTCTCTGCAGCAAGATCAGGAAGAAGAAGAGGAGAAGATTGGATTTATACTCTGCCCTTCACTACCCAAAGGTGTCTCAGAGCGGCTTACAAACTCCTTTCCCTTCCCCTCCCTGCAACAGACACCCTGTGAGGTAGGTGGGGCTAAGAGAGCTCTTGACAGAAACTGCCCTTTTTCAAGGACAGCTCTTATCAGAACTAGGGCCTGCCCAAGGTCATCCAGCCAGGTGCAAGTGGAGGAGTGGGGAATCAAACCCGGTTCTCCCAGATTAGAGTCCGCGCACTTAACCACTACACCAAACTGGTGTTGTTAAAATGATCATGTAGAAAGTGATGGGAAATACCTCTCCTGGGGTCCCTGGAGAGCCGCTGCCAGTCTGGGTCGTCAATACTGAACTTGATGGGTTCTCCTGTGACACCTCAGACCAGGGTTTGTTCATGCCCACTGGGAGGATTCGCCCACTAGCTCGAGTGTTACTTGGGAGTGTTACTCTTCCTTGTGTCTCTGGGATTATCGCAGTCTCACTGGGGCCTGGGTTAAGGATCCTGCACCGTAATTCTGGCTGCCAGCTGTTGTGACCTCAAGGGATTGATAAGCATCCTACATATCATTAGTTGTTGTAGATTTCCCGGGCTGTACGGCCGTGGTCTTGGCACTGTAGGACCTGACGTTTCGCCAGCAGCTGTGACTGGCCTCCTCGGAGGTATAAACACAGAAAGATGGCGGACTCTCCGTGTCAGGGTGAGAAGAAGAAGAAAAAAAGGAAGGCAGGTGATTTATACCTACTCAGGAAGGTATAAATTACCTGCCTACCGTTTTTCTTCTCGGCACACATCTTTCTGTGTCATACCTCTGAGGATGCCAGTCACAGCTACTGGCGAAACGTCAGGTACCACAGTGCCAAGACCACGGCCAGGCAGCCCGGGAAATCGACGACAACTAATGAACTCTGGACGTGAAAGCCTTCGACAGCATACATCCTACGTAGCCTCCTCCTATTCTGGCACACTGGGAAGAGCTGATTAAGGAGGAGAAGGGAGAGGGCTGTCCCTCAAATACAGACTGGTGGGGTTCAGGATATATGACTGACTTGGGACTTGTTTGCTGCAGGACAAAAACCTGGCTCTCAAAGCACTGGGACAGCCCATTTCTAAATGGTGGAAGGAGACAAGCACCTCTTCTGTGCTGTTCCTACTTCCTGTCCTCTGCCTGGCACAGGAGAAAACCTGCCAGGGCCACTGCCTAGGAACGGGTCTCTGGTCATAAGAGAACATAAGAGAATCCAATGCTGGGTCAGGCCAAAGGCCCATCCAGTCCAACACTCTGTGTCACACGGTGGCCAGAAATACCAGGTGCCATCAGGAGGTCCAGCAGTGTGGCTTTTCCCCTCCGCAGCTGGACTTTTCTTCTCGGTGCAAAGCCGAGGAGGTGAAAATGCATCAGGGAGGAGGGACGAGTGGAGGAAGTCAGGAAGGGAGCGGGGGGGGGGAATCCTGGTGGCGCCCGGAGGGGCTTGGCCGGAGGAAGGGGCGCCCCACAGCCTCGGAGAGGCTCCTGGGAAGGGGATGGGGGGGGAGGACGGGAAAAGCCCCTTCCCTCTCCTTCTGTGCCATCCACGACACTCTCTGCAAAGCCAGGAGGGTCCCTGCAGCGCCTTAAGAACATCAGAAAAGCCAAATGTTGGATCAGGCCAATGGCCCGTCCAGTCCAACACTCTGTATCACACAGTGGCCAAAAATGCCAGGTGCCATCAGGAGGTCCAGCAGTGGGGCCAGGAGACTAGGAGCCCTCCCACTGTTGCCCCCCCCCAAGAAGACAGAGCATCCCTTGCCCCAGACTGAGAGTTGCCCCAGACCGAGAGTTCCTAAGAACATAAGAGAGAAGCCAATGTTGGATCAGGCCCATCCACTCCAACACTCTGGGTCACACAGTGGCCAAAAATACCAGGTGCCAACAGGAGGTCCAGCAGTGGGGCCAGGACACCAGAAGCCCTCCCACTGTTGCCCCCCCCCAAGCACCAAGAATACAGAGCATCACTTGCCCCACACCGAGAGTTCCTAAGAACATAAGAGAAGCCAATGTTGGGTCAGGCCAATGGCCCATCCAGTCCAACACTCTGCGTCATGCAGTGGCCAAAAATACCAGGGGCCATCAGGAGGTCCAGCAGTGGGGCCAGGACACTAGAAGCCCTCCCACTGTCGCCCCCCCCCCAAGCACCAAGAATACAGAGCATCACTTGCCCTAGACCAAGAGTTCCTAAGAACATAAGAGAAGGCAATGTTGGATCAGGCCAATGGCCCATCCAGTCCAACACTCTGTCACACAGTGGCCAAAAATACCAGGGGCCATCAGGAGGTCCACCAGTGGGGCCAGGACATTAGAAGCCCTCCCACTGTTGACCCCCCCCCAAGCACCAAGAAGACAGAGCATCACTTGCCCCAGAGCCCCTATCTATATCTTGTGGCTAATAGCCACTGATGGAGCCTCTGCTTCATATGCTCATATGCCACGTGCTCTGGCCCGGTTCTCTGTCTCCAGAGGCAGGATGGTGAGGAACTGCTCCAGGATTACTAGCATCAGCCTCCTGGTGTGCCTTTCTGCCTTTAGCGGCTGATGGCAAAAAATGTGCAGTCAGCTGCAAACCTCTTGGGGCCTTTTGACCTCCTGGTTGCAGGAGTGCCTGAAGTGACGGCACCGGACATCTGAGCTGGCTGTGTCTTCATCCAGGGCTTTTCACCCTCTTTCCCAGAATTACCTAGCATTTTCAGCATAAATGGCCTTAGGGGCTCTTCCTGCCTCGACTCCTGCAGAGTCTGTCTTTCATCTGGAGATCACTTGTGACTCCAGGAGAACTTTCATCTCTCAGTGCTCCAGCTCAGCTTCTCCAGAAGGGAGAAAACAGAGAAGGTTCCTTTATGAAAAACCATCAGTGTCACACGGTGCACACGGTGCAGCGTCCCTGTCTCTGGTCTGTCTCCCCAGTTATTCCTCCCAAGGGCAGCACCTCAGTGGAGAAGAAAATCTGAACCAACCAGATGCAGTTCATTCAGCCCCCAAAATTCATCCCATCACAGGGATGCAGATCAATAACTTTGACAGCATGACGGGGGGGGGGGATACCTAGCCAGACATCTCCTGCGAGGTTAACTGAGTAATTAAGGTCTCCATATGAATATAAACAGTTATGTGGTATTGATTTTTTAATATCGGTCGGGTTAGAACGGATAAAAGGAAGTACTTCTTCACCCAAAGAGTGATTAACACTTGGAATTCACTGCCACAGGAAGTGGTGGCGGCTACAAGCATGGACGGCTTCAAAAGGGAATTAGATAAGCATATGGAGCAGAGGTCCATCAGTGGCTATTAGCCACAAGGTATAGATAGGGGCTCTGGGGCAAGTGATGCTCTGTCTTCTTGGTGCTTGGGGGGGGGGGTCAACAGTGGGAGGGCTTCTAATGTCCTGGCCCCACTGGTGGACCTCCTGATGGCACTGGTATTTCTGGCCACTGTGTGATACAGAGTGTTGGACTGGATGGGCCTTTGGCATCTCTTATGTTCTTATATAAAATTTTATTACTTTTTCAATCTTAACAACAATCAAATCAGAAATACAATTATATCAAACTAAATTTACAAGTAAGTCGGAGCTGCAGTGGCTCAAGTGGTTAAGACGCTGAACTGCAGGCTGTGGAAGGTCGGTAGTTCAGCAGTTCAAGACCCGAGTGTGCCGCGTGACGGAGTGAGCTCCCATCTCTAGTTCTAGCTCCTGCCAACCCAGCAGTTCGAAAGCAAGAAATTGCAAGTAGATAAATAGGTACCACTTCAGTGGGAAGGTAACAGCGTTCCGTGCACCTTGGCGTGTAGTCACGCCGGCCACATGACCACGGAAACATCTTCAAACAGTGCTGGCTCTTCGGCTTTGAAATGGAGATGAGCACCGCAACCCTAGAGTCGGATTCGACTGGCTTTTGAGCAAGGGAACCTTTACCTATAGGACAACTGAGATGGAACAAACATTATACAGTTAAAGTCATATATAAATGCAAACTTTGTCACATGTAATGGAGTACATCATAGTATGAAATATGTAAAACAATATGTAATAATGGTGAAACTATTGTAGAAAATGTCTAAGAGGTAGTGTTTATTATGCAAGCGGGAGATAATACTAGAATGAGAAACAGTTTTAAAATGGCCTGTAAATGTATTTTAAGGCATATAAATGTATAATGTAGAAAAAGGACGATAAGTTTTGAATATCAGTTCCTTCAAATTTTGGTATAATAAAAGTTATAGCAAGTGTATAGTATTGATGAAATATGCAATATAGAATATGTATTACTAATGAAATTGTAGAAAATATCTTAACTCAAATGAAGGGGATGTTGGGGAAAAGTAACTATCTCTTTGTTTAATATATTCTGTATAAACATAATTGTTTCATGATATAACCCCTTTCTTTCTTTTTGTACTTTTTTACATTATTAAAATATTATATATGAATATGATAAATAAATACATGTTAATCTTTGAAGTTTGAGATTTGTTGTGGGGCTTCGATGTGCACTCTGGGATTCATAGATATGTCTCTTGCACTGTAATTTCCTTTCCACCTCCAAAGTCCCTCATGGGGTTCGCTTCACCTTCTTGCCACACCCCACAGCCCGTCTACTTTCCCTCTCTCATTGTCAGGATCCCAGTCAAATCACTCTCCACATACACTTTGGCAGTGAATGCTTTATTTAGAGATATGAGATGCAAACGGGTTCAAGCTCCTTGTTAGGACTAATGTGCAAAGGCGGGAAAAGGCAAGATATAGGCAAACCCCCAAAATTCCAAACACACCCACGTCGGCATTACTGCAGTGATAAAAGATAGACAATCACTATCTACTTCAGCCAGGCACGGTCTTCTCCAAGGACATTCTCATGAGAAAGATGTCTTGCGGCCCCTTAGGAAAATTACCAAGCAATACTCCCTAACAGACTAACAGCACACACTCCCTCCCCCAAGGAATGTAGTGGCAAGCGAGGGCAGCGATAAAGATACAGGCAGTATACAAAGACGGAAGAAATAGGGATGAACAATCCAGCAGTACAATACAGGTGTGAGGTGCCTGAACTTGGCACTCCTTCTGCATGTTCAAGCCAGATCAAAACCTGTTCCAGTGCATCTTAAGAGTGCTCCACCAGGCAATTCCAGTCCTCTCTCCCATTTCCTGACTTGCATTACCCTCTCTGCTCCCTCCCAGCCCAGGGTCTCCCCTTTCCCAAAGTGCCCTTCTAGCTCACCTAGGGCTACCAACCTCCAGGTGAATGACAAAACCAAAGGACCACAGCGTGTAAGGATATCTGGAACAACTAAAGCACCATATGAGAACAGGTTCAAGAGCCTTATAGTTGAATGGAAACACTTCTCAACAACAAAGGTAGTTGGTACTTCCAAAAATGGAAATCGTGTATTATCGGAACAAAACGAAACTCTGGCTGTGGTCGCACACACAAAATAATCCACTGTCAACGCACTTTCCAACTGGATGTTGCACGTTCACACAGTAGAATCCAGTTGGAAAGTGCGCTGAAAGTGGATTATTTAGTGTGTGTGTGTGTGTGACCGCAGCCTCTGTGTTATAATGAGACAGCTAGAAAAGGCTAAATACACTTTGCAAAATATAACTCAGCGTACAAAAATTGTATTGGGCGGTGGACTTGCAAGGCCAGCGGGAGTGCGAGGAAGCCCCGCCAAGGCCCTCCCTGGCCCCAGGCAGGCAGGGGTGGGGAGCGGCGGGGAGGAAGCAACTTACCCTCTCTCTTCTTCTGCCTCCTCCTGACTGAATGAGGGCTGGAAGCGGGGTGGCCGGAAGCAGGGGGCGGGGCTTCGTTGTGTGCCCCGCCCCCGCATCACACCCGGGGGAACGGCGATCCCCCTCGAATTGACCTCTGAGGCAGTATACAAAGACAGAAAAAATAGGGATGAACAATCCAGCAATACAAGGCTGGTGTGAGGTGCCTGAACTTGGCACTCGTTCTGCATGTTCAAGCCAGATCAAAACCTTTTTCGGTGCATCTTAAGAGTGCTCCACCAGGCAATTCCAGTCCTCTCTCCCATTTCCTGACTTGCATTACCCCCTCTGCTCCCTCCCAGCCCAGGGTCTCCCCTTTCCCAAAGTGCCCTTCTAGCTCACCTAGGGCTACCAACCTCCAGGTGAATGACAAAACCAAAGGACCACAGCGTGTAAGGATATCTGGAACAACTAAAACACCATGTGAGATCAGATTCAAGAGCCTTATAGTTGAATGGAAACACTTCTCAACAACAAAGGTAGTTAGTACTTCCAAAAATGGAAATGGTGTATTATTGGAACAAAACGAAACTCTGGCTGTGGTCTCACACACACGAAATAATCCACTGTCGACGCACTTTCCAACTGGATTTTGCCAGTTGACACAGTAGAACCCAGTTGGAAAGTGCGCTGAAAGTGGATTATTTAGTGTGTGTGTGTGTGTGACCGCAGCCTCTGTGTTATAATGAGACAGCTAGAAAAGGCTAAATACACTTTGCAAAATATAACTCAGCGTACAAAAATTGTATTGCACAAGGTGTGTTGAGCTCTTAATTTTGTTCCAATAATGCAGTCGTAAGCTGCTCTGAGATGCCTTCAGGTAGTGAAGAGCAGGGCGTGAAAACCAAATCTTCTTCTTCCTCTTCCTCCTGAGACCTCTATCCAGAGAAATCTGGTTTGCTTGCACATTTGTAGAAAAATATCAGTTCTTATCTCTAAACCTTGCCTATCATGATATGTGATATTACTCAGGGCTCTTTTTGTAGAAAAAGCCCAGCAGGAACTCATTAGCATAATAGGCCACACCCAACAGCTCAAACTCATTAGCATATTAGGCCAGACCCCAACAGTGTGTCTTATTATCATATTAGGCCACACCCCCATGTTACCGGAAGTATGGTCATCCAGCCACAGCCACCTTTTGCTTCTTATTCTGTTTACCTTGTTTTGGTTTTGACAAAACCAATAAAAACAATACTTTTTTAAAAAAAGTTTCCAATTCCATACTTTTAATAATTACTGAAATAACTAATTGGTTCATCATAGAAGGTAAGCAACATGAGTGCTGATTAGCTAGCATAGTCATGTGATATTCTCTAGATAACTGATTGGTTCTTAACTAGATAAGCAATGTATCAGCTAATCTGCAGGTGCATATGAGATCCATCCGATAAAGCAAGAGGGAGCTTGTTCTTCCTCTCCCTTAGAAATAGGGGGAACCTAATGAAGATGTTGAGAAACAGGTTCAGGACAGACAAAAGGAAAGACTTTGTTTCTCCGTGAGTAATTAAAATGTGTAACTCGGTACCTGGGGTGGTAGTGACGGTCACAAGCAACAATGGCTTGTGACCGTCTATCAGTGGTTACAAGAGAGAGTAGGTCTATCAGTGGTTACAAGCCATGGTGACTAAGGGGAACCTCCACATTTTGAGACACTAATCCTCTGAATCCCAGAGCCAGGATGAAACATCAGGGGAAGGTCTTGGCCTCTCTGTCCTATTGTCGGCTCTCCAGAGGAACTGGTTGACCACTGTGTGAAACAGGTTGCCAGACTAGATCCAGAACGGCTCTTCTTATGTTCTTATGAAGGCTTCAGCCTCTAGGCCCTGTTGTTGGCCATCCAGAGGAACTGGTTGACCAATGTGTGAGATAGGATGCTGGACTGGATGGACTATTGATCTGATCCAGCAGGGCTCTTCTTATGTTATTATGAAGGCCTCAGTCTCTAGGCCCTGTGGTTGGCCGTCCAGAGGAACTGATTGGCCACTGTGTGAGACAGGACGCTAGACTAGATGTACCACTGGTCTGATCCAGCAGGGCTCTTCTTATGTTCTAATGAAGGCCTCGATCTCTATGCCGTTGTTTGCCATCCAGAGGAACTGATTGGTCACTGTGTGAGACAGGATGCTGGACTAGGTTGATTATTGGTCTGAGCCAGCAGGTCTCTTCTTATGTTCTTATGAAGGCCTCAGCCTCTAGGCACTGTTGTTAGCCCTCCAGAGGAACTGATTGGCCACTGTGTGAGACAGGACGCTGGACTAGATGGACCACTGGTCTGATCCAGCCGGGCTCTTCTTATGTTCTTATGAAGGCCTCGGCCACTGTGCTCTGTGGCTGGCCCGCCAGAGGAACTGATTGGCCACTGTGTGAGATAGGACGCTAGACTAGATGGACCACTGGTCTGAGCCAGCAGGGCTCTTCTTGTGGTCTTAGATATACGCCATCATCTTGTGTCAACCAAGCCCTTTTGCTCTCTGTGGACTACCAACAAGTAACTCCCTACATGAAAGATAAATAGATGCTGATCTGACATTAAATGTATCTCACTTTTTAGTGAATAGTCTGTTATTCTTGATTAGTACATTTCACTCTAAGTCCTGTGTTACATAACCCATAGAACCTGTTTTCCATAAGCTCATACATAAATGCCTGATACTGTAATACATCTGATGAAGTCCATGAAAGCCCCTGGTAGAATAAGATATTGTCGGTTTTTAAGGTGCCACTACATTCCAGTTTATTTATTTATTCACTTATTCATTCTGTCCCCACTGGTGGACCTCCTGATGGCCCCTGGGTTTTGTCCCCTGTGTGTGACAGAGTTTTGGACTGGAAAGGCCATTGGCCTGATCCAACATGGCTTCTCTTATGTTCTTATGTGTGGGGCAGTGATGCTGTGTATTCTTGGTGCTTGGGGGGAACAGTGGGAGGGCTTCTGGAGTTCTGGCCTCGCTGGTGGACCTCCTGATGGAAACCTGGGTTTTGGCCACTGTGTGGCACTGGAAGTGTTGAACTGGAAGGGTTTATAAGATTATGCATGAGATAGAGCAGGTAGAGAAAGAGGTACATGTGAGCACTCAATGAAATTGCTGAGCGGTCGGGTTAGAACGGATTAAAGGAAGTAGTTCTTCACCCAAAGAGTGATTAACACATGGAATTCACTGCCACAGGAAGTGGTGGCAGCTACAAGCATGGACGGCTTCAAAAAGGAATTAGATAAGCATATGGAGCAGAGGTCCATCAGTGGCAATTAGCCACAAGATATAGATAGGGACTCTGGGGCAAGTGATGCTCTGTCTTCTTGGTGCTTGGGGGGGGGTCAACAGTGGGAGGGCTTCTAATGTCCTGGCCACACTGGTGGACCTCCTGATGGCACCTGGTGTTTTTGGCCACTGTGTGACAGAGTGTTGGACTGGATGGGCCATTGTCCTGATTCAACATTTGGCTTCTCTTATGTTCTTAGGAACTCTCAGTCTGGGGCAAAGGATGCTCTGTATTCTTGGTGCCTGGGGGGGGGGGCAACAGTGGGAGGGCTTCTAGTGTCTTGGCCCCACTGCTGGACCTCCTGATGGCACCTGTTGTTTTTGGCCACTGTGTGACAGCGTGTAGGACTGGATGGGCCTTTGGCCTGATCCAACATTGGTGTCTCTTATGTTCTTATGTTCTCAAGGGCCATTGGCCTGATCCAATATGGCTTCTCTTAGGTTCTTATTTTACATAAAAACATGATCTAATTTGCTAGGTCCGCCTTGGCCACCGGCAGGGTATGGGGGTAGGTTTGCCAGATCCAGGTTGGGAAACTCCTGGAGATTTGGGAATGGAGCCTGGAGAGGACAGGGACCTCAGTGGGGTGCAATGCCATAGAGTCCACCCTCCAAAGCATCCCATTTTCTCCAGGGGAACTCACCTCTCTAGTGTGGAGATGAGTTGTAACGCCGGGAGACCCCAGGTCCCACCTGGAGGCTGGCATCCCTATGTTGCATAAAGCTGGGGGGGACCGAAGGAGAGACTTCACAGCAGGCGTATTTGCCAAAAGTCTAGGTCACCACCGTCTCCTCTCTCTCAAACAGCTCCCCCCTCCCTTTCCCTGCAATATGGCCTCATTGACTCTGCAGCAGAAATAAAGTCCCAATTGCTCCGTTGTTTTTTTTACACACACACACACACACACACACAATTTTGCAAGAGAGACTGTAGGACGAGGGACCAGTGAATGCAATTTATGATTGTGATTTTGGACATTTCCCCTGACATGTATAATGCCAGCTGTCATTGTGTTTTATTAAGAGTTTGATTTTGAGTATGTACCCCAAGCAGAAGTAGACTTAGAAGTAATTAGAGTATTTTTAATTGCCAGAGGTTCTTTTAGATAGACTCAGAAAATAATGGAATGGAATGTACATTTGAAATCACAAGCTCCCCGGTTGAAGGGCATCCTGAAAGTATAGCTATGAGATGGGAGTGGCTCTGTGTTATGTATTAAGTCAATAAAGCATTGATCGAGTTTAAGCACAGCTCCAGCAGAATTTAGCATTACATGGATTGACAAATAGGCCAATCAGAGAAGCCTTTGACTTTGGCAGGAAACAATCTCATTGGTTCCAAGCGCCATCTTCCGATTGGTTGTTATCTGTTTGTGGGGGTGTGGTTTTGCCCATTCAAATCATATATAAGTCAGCCTTGTTCTATGTATTTGTAATGTATCCAGCCCTGACAGGGCCGGGCATGTCCGGGCTTGTCCAGGGACAAAACCTTAAGCTTCGCATCTAAAGACAATGGGCCAGAAGGATCCTAGCCAGTCCAATCAGAGGGCTAGGTCCCAAACCGGGAGGCCAATAGGTCTCTCGGTTACTGTAAATAGCCTATCGGGGAATGGGGGTGTGTGTTGTGGTGGTGGGTTCTGAGGGAATATAAACCGGCCTGCGAGCCGGCCAAAGTGTCTTGTTCCTGACTAATTAAAGTATGCTTAGCTGAAATCACTCTCCATCTGCATACTTTTCACTGGCGACGAAGGTGGGATGGGATCTTCACTCCCATGAACAATGACCCGGACACCGGCTCGAGCACCGCATCGAGCCCCGACGCCAAGACCGCTGCGAGCCGCTCCGCTCCGCACCCTGAGTCTCCGGCTGCTGCTCACCGCTCCGCTCCGCACCCTGAGTCTCCGGCTGCTGCTCACCGCTCCGCTCCAAGCTCCGAAACTCACCCTGCTGACCCTGAGAGCAGCAGCGCTTTCCACGATTCTTCAACCACGTGGCCACCACACAATGGCTACTACCAAGGGCAACATCGCCACCTTCGATATCTCCCATCCCACGGAGTGGGAAACCTGGATCGAAATCCTGGAAAACTACTTCGACTGCAACGACATTACGGACGAGGGGAAGAAGAAAGCTCATCTCCTGCAGTTGTGCGGCATGGACACCGTCCTTCTACTCAAGGACCTCATCGCACCAAAGAAGACAAAGGAGGAGCCCTACCCCGTGCTGGTGAAGGCGTTGAAGGATCACCTTTCGCCTAAGCCCACGAAATTCGCCCAAC
Organism: Gekko japonicus; assembly: GCF_001447785.1. NCBI lineage: Eukaryota > Metazoa > Chordata > Lepidosauria > Squamata > Gekkonidae > Gekko > Gekko japonicus. Next base: position 63,266 of record NW_015164346.1, on the reverse strand, counting down.
GCATGGACTTTTGCGCGAGGGTCCAAGGGCTGGACGAGTTGGCCTCCGATTTCTTGGCCGGGCTCAGGCGAGCGGCCACCAACTGCTCCTTCCCGCACCTCGCGGACACCCTGCTGACCTAGTTCCTGGTGGGCCTCCGAGAGCCCAAGCTCCGCCGGAAACTGGTCAGCCAGGACGACCTGGACCTGGATAAAGTGGTCCGGGAGGCTACTACGTACGAGAAAGCCCACAAAGACCGCCGCGCCAAGGCAGTCCACCGCACCCAAGTGACTGTCGGGTCCGACACCTCGGACGAGGATGACGTTCTACAAGTCCGCCAGCGGCACGCACCCTCCAAACCGGGCAAGGCTTCTACCACATTGGCTCCATGCGCCAGCTGCAGGGAAGACCATGAACGCAGATCGTGCTGGTTTCGAAACTCGGTCTGCCGGGCCTGCAACAAATCAGGACACATCTCCAGGGTCTGCTGCTCCAAGGGGCCCCGCTCGAAATCGGCAGTGCACCAGACTTCGCCGGAACAGCCCATCGACCTTCACTCCGTCTCGGCCAACTTCCCGCAACACCAGGTCTGTAACTTGCCCCCCGACGGCCCCCACAAAATGCATGTCACGGTTCTTATAGAGGGGTCCCCCTGCTGAATAAAGTGAAATCACTTGTTTAACAGCTGCCTCAATTTCAGTTCATAATACTCCGTGTTCTCAAAACAAATATCTTTTTGTGTAGACTAGAGCGCCTGGCCCCACCATGTCCGCCAAGAGCGAAGTTTCATGCGGTCTTATCAGAAAACTCTCTCGTTCCAGGCTGAAGCAAATAAGCCAGGAACGATGCCAAAGGAAGACCTGATTATTTTCCATGACTAGATAAGAAAACGTGAAGAATTGTAATTCTGACTCAGATAGGAGCTTGCCAATAGACAAGTGCATCAAGACTGCCAAGCAGGAAGTTGCAACCGCTCCTGGTGTCCCCCCTTTTGCGAGGACGCCTTCCTCCAGAGAAAGTCAAGCTTGGCAGAATTCGCTGTGTGAAGCCTCTCTTCTGTGATCACACATACTTTCGAAACAATCCACTGTCAATGCACTTTTGAATTGGGTTTTCCCAGTTCACACAGTGAAAACCCCGTTGGAAAGCGCATTGACAGGGGATTGTTTCGTGTGTGATTGCAGCCTCTGTGGATCAGAGAAATCCGGGATTTGATTTAATGTGCAGGCACCATAGTCAGTTTGGTGTAGTGGTTAAGTGCGTGGACTCAGATCTGGTAGAACCGGATTTGATTCCCCACTCTTCCACTTGCAGCTGCTGGATGACCTTGGGCAAGCCATAGTTCTGACAAGAGCTGTCCTTGAAAGAGCAGACCTGGAAAGAGCTGTCCTTGAAAGGCAGCCCTCGAAAGAACAGGGTGTCTGTTGTGGAGAGGAGAAGGGAAGGAGTTTGTAAGCCGCTGTGAGACTCCAAGTGAAGGGCGGGGTATAAATCCAATCTCCTCCTCCTCCTCCTCCTCCTCCTCTTCTTCTTCGCTGCAAAATGCGGCACCTGCTTTCCTCTGCTAATCCTTCGTCGCTGTTCAGCTTCCGGCAGTGCTTTTGTTCGCCTCGTGTATTATTGCAAGTGAACGTTTTTGCAAAAGCCAGCTGCGTTTTGGGGGCAGATCTTCAGCCCCGCGGGAGGAGCCAACCCTAAACCCCCCCCCCCCACACACACACACAATAGGCGCGGTCTCTTTCTTGCAGAGCGAGCCGGAAAGAAAGAGGAGGCATCCGCTTTGCTTCTGGGCAGAAATGCACTTCAATGGTTAAAGGAAGAAAGCCCGCACTCCTAGAAGGGGGGGAGGCTGGAGGAGTGGGGAGTCGCTTCCTGCCAGATCTCCCCCCGCCCTCCCCCCGAAGGTGGCCTAGCTGCATGTAGCAGCCTCAACACGCAAATCCCCTCCAAGAATCGGGTGAGCTGCAAATGCGCTTGGGGTGGGGGAGTCCCAGAGCAGCAGCAGCAAGAAGGACAGAGCGGGGAATGCAGGCTGGCGAAGAAGAAGAGACTGGATTTATCCCCCCCGCCCTTCACTACCCGAAGGAGTCTCAGAGCGGCTGACAATCTCCATTCCCTTCCCCTCCACAGGACAGACACCCTGTGAGGTAGGAGGGGCTGAGAGAGCTCTGGCGAGAACAGCTCTGAGGGAACTTGTGACTGACCCAAGGTCACACCAACAGCTGCATGTGGAGAAATGGGGAATCAAACCCGGTTCTCCCAGATTAGAGTCCACTCTCCTAACCACTACACCAAACTGGCTCTCGTGGCAAAGTGGGATCCGGGGGGGGGGGGGGGGGGGGAGGGAAGAAGCATTCAGAAGTAAGGCTGGATCCAAGGCGTGCTGCCTCCTCTAGAGCAAGCAAGGAAGGATGGCTCCTGAGCAAACTAAGTTATGCAGTGGCCAAATCGCTGGCTCACAACTTTAATGCTAGTAGCTCACAAAGTAGAATTCTTGCTCACAAGACTCCACAGCTTAGAGGGAGCATTGGTCCCCATGTTAGTTTGCCTGTAGCATTAGAAAAGGGCAAGAGTCCAGGAGTATTTTAAATTTGTGGCAGGGGAGGAGCTTTCCTGAGTCATGGCTCACTTTTACAGAAACAGGAAGAATGTGAGTCCACCTGTCCCAGTTTGGTGTAGTGGTTAAGGGCATGGACTCTAATCTGGGAGAACTAGGTTTGATTCCCCACTTCTCCACATGAAGCCAGCTGGGTGACCTTGGGCCAGTCACAGTTCTCAGGGAGCTGTTCTCTCGAGCAGTTCTCTGAGCGCTCTCTCGGCCCCACCTACCTCACAGGGTGTCTGTTGTGGGGAGAGGAAGGGAAGGAGATTGTAAGCTGCTCTGAGACTCCGAGTGAGAATCTCTTCTTCTTTTCCTCTATATAGTGGAAAGTGGAGTGATTTCAGATGCCGAATGGCATTACCAGGGAAATGACTATAGCAGGTGTGATTGGATTAGGTGTGACATGCAGAGAGGTAGCAGGTGTGAAGAAATCAGTGTTGGTCATGAGATAGGAAACCCAGGTCTAGATTCAGTCCCAGAGGATGTGTTGTCTTGAGCTTTGTTATCAGTTGCGATTGAGCCGTCTCTCTTTCTGCTCTCCCTTTGAAATTCCTTTGTAAGAGAGCTGCTACTCTTAGGTCAGCAGCTGAATGTCCTGGGAAGTTAAAATGGTTTTTGAATGTTGTGATTCCTAATGTCACACTTATGCTCATTTATTCTTTGTCAAAGGGACTGGCCTGTTTGTCCAATGTAGAGGGCATTGCAGACATGTGATGACATCAGTCCCCTTAGAGGAGGAGCAGGAGTTATGAACCTGAGATGGTCTGGCTGATGTTGCTAAATCCAATGATGGGTTTTGCCAGGATCCATATGAGAGCAAAGTTGGCATCTTGGTTCGTTGCAGGCCATGGTACCAGAGTCCCTGTTACTGTTAAGTAGTTTGTCATTGCGGGTAAGAAGTTGTTTTACGTTAGCAGGCTATCTGTAAGCCAGAAAGGGTCGGGCCCTGTATCGTAATTCCTGCGTGCCATTTTGGGGCCTCAAAAAGAATCTTGTAGAGCCAAAACAGGTGCAGAGGTGGGCAAACAAACTTATGATGGTGTGGCATCTCATTCTCTCAAGACTGAAACATTTCCAGCTTTGGGTTTAGGGGACAAATCTACTAATTGGAGGTGAGGACATGAAAGACCTTTATAAAATTGCAGAACGATAGGGAATTTCTTTTCCCTCTACCCACTGAAGTTGATTGGGAGTCAATGTGACACCGTGGCTGAAGGGTCAGGCTAGGAGCTGTGGAGACCCAGGTTCAAATCCCTCCCCTGCCATGGAAGTCTGTTGGGTGACCTGGGGCCAGTCATCCTGATCTACCTCACAAGGTGGTTGTTGTGAGGATAAAATGGATGAGAGGAGAACAATTTAAGCCGTTTTGGGTTCCCGTTGGGGAGAGTGGCAGAGGTGTTGTGGTTTGGTGTAGTGGTTAAGAGTGCGGACTGGGTTTGATTCCCCACTCATCCACATGCAGCTGCTGGTGTACCCTTGGGTCAGTCACAAGTTCTTTCAGAGCTGTTCTGGAGAGAACAGTTCTGTCAGAGCTCTCTCAGCTCCACCTGCCTCACAGGGTGTCTGTTGTGGGGAGGGGGAGGGAAAGGAGTTTGTAAGCTGCTCTGAGACACCTTCGGGTAGTGAAGGGCGGGGTATAAATCCAATCTCTTCTCCTTCTTATATAATGAAGTAAATTAATCAAGAATAGACACAGTGTTCAGTATTTTATTTTGCACTCCACTCGTATCTAAAAAAATCAGTAAGAATAAAATTCAGACTTAGATAAACAATTAAGAGAATATTTAGGTTTTTAGTATCGAAGTCCGTTCAGCTGTTAAAGCTCTTTTATCATTAATATATTATTGCTAATTTTAGGAGAGTTCTTGTTTATTCCTTAAAGAAAGAAACTAACCCAAAATTCTGTAATATTGATGCTTTGTTATTTGTTTCTATATTTGAATTATGTAATACATTTAGTAATGCATCTGATTTTGTTTGTTGTATGTAACAATTCATAATATTTAACAAACTTGATGAATCAATATTTTACCCCTCCCCTCCCCTTCTTCCCTTCTTGAGAAAATATTTTTAATAGTAATAAAAAAAGAATAGACACAAGAGCCAGTTTGGTGTAGTGGTTAAGTGTGTGGACTCTAATCTGGGAGAACCGGGTTTGATTCCCCACTCCTCCACTGGCACCTGGCTGGATGACCTTGGGCAAGCTCTAGTTCTGACAAGAGCTGTCCTTGAAAAAGAGCAGTTTCTGTCAAGAGCTCTCTCAGCCCCACCCAACTCACAGGGTGTCTGCTGTGGGGAGGGGAAGGGAAAGGAGTTTGTAAGCCGCTCTGAGACACCTTTGGGGAGTGAAGGGCCGGGTATAAATCCAATCTCTTCTCTTCTATATGGACCTTGTGGCTGCAGGATGTGGTGATGCTTTTAAAGGGGGGTTGATGGCAAAATGGAGCCTCCCTGTTCAGGGGCAGGCTATCTCTAAAGATCAGCTACTGGAGGGGGGCAGCAGCTGGGGAGGCCCATTGCCTTCTTCCAGCACGTGCGTTTCCTGGAGGTACCCAGTCATCCACTTTGGAAACAGGATGCTGGATTAAGGAGGATCCTTGGTCTGGTGCTGCAGGGCTCT